>NW_024718774.1:0-160000 GCF_018991925.1 Homarus americanus
TAGAACCCAAGGCCCCTGCCCTGCCAGTTTGACCCTGCTGACTTGCCTGCCTGATGTTGACTTGCTGTTTGGCCCAACGGGCCAGATGCTTACAAATTTGCTAAACGTGCTTTACAGTTTACCGGTGGTGCTGGGATAGATGGTAGGAGACAGGTGGTGGAACATAGATGGTAGGTAGTGGGTGTTGCTGAAGTGATGTAGAAGTTGGTGTTGGAGGTGATGGTAGTGGGTGTTGGAGGTGATGGTGGTAGGGTGGTGTTGGAGGTGATGTGGTAGGTGGTGTTGAGATGGTAGTAGGTGGTGCTGGAAGATGATGGTGGGTGGTAATGGGAGAAGGTGGAGATGATAATGGTGATAGATGGGAGTGAAATTAACTGCAGAAATGGGAAGTGATAGAGATGGGAGAATAGTTAGGAAGGACGTACGGTCTTTGAAATGGAGATACACAGACGGAAGATGCTGAGGTTAGGAGGAGGTGGAGGTATGAGGGCAGAGAAGAGGGCGTAGGAGAGATGGTAAAAGTGGAGGTAAGGGAGAAAGTGGAGGTGGAGGTAAGGGTGGTGGGGGGGTTGGAGGCGAGGGTGTGCGTGGTCGCCGTCAGTTCGTCAGGCCGGATTAGATCCACGTCACTCAGGGTGATAGATCAGCAGGGCCACAGGCTGACCATTGACCCACCCACCCCTTCCGTGCCCTCCTCCTTCCGTGCCCCTCCTCTCTGTGCCTCTCCTCTGTAGTCTCCTCCGTGTCCTCCTTCCGTGCCCACCTTCTGTAACCTAATTCATCTGCTTCCTTTCTAGTGCAGTCTCCTTGTCTCTGCCTGTAACGTGTCCCCACCCTGTCCCTTGTCTCTGTACTGTCCCACCCTGTCCCTGTCCCCTGTAAACCAAATCCTGTCCCTGTCTCTTGTACCGTGTCCCATCCAGTCCCCTGTTTCTTTCTGTACTCGTGTCCCACCCTGTCCCAGCCTCTGCACCGTGTCCCACTCCCCTGTCCTGTCTTCGGTACCAGGTCCCACCCTGTCCCTGTCATCTCTTGTACCGTGTCCCACCCCTGTCCCTGCCTTATGTACCAGTCCCACCCCTGTCCCTGTCCCTCTGTACCGTGTCCCACCCAGTCCCTGTCTTCTGTACCGTGTCCCACTCCCTCCCTGTCCCTCTGTACTGTGTCCCACCCCTGTCCCCTGTCTGCTGCACCGTGTCCCACCCCCGTCCCCTGTTTCTGTACCGTGTCCCACCCTGTCCTGTCTTCAATCAGATCCCATCCTGTCCCTGCCTTATGCACCATGAGGTCCCAATCCTGTCCTTGCCTTATGTACCGTGTCCCACCCTGTCCCTGCCTTATGTACCGTGTCCCACTCCGCCCCTGTCCCTCTGTACCGTGTCCCACCCAGTCCCCTGTCTCTGAACCGTGTCCCACTCAGTCCATATATGCTGCACCGTGTCCCATCCAGTCCCTGTCTCTGTACCCCATCCACCCCCCTCCCTGTCCCTCTCAGTACCGTGGGTCCCACCTCAACCTGTCTGGCTGCACTGTGTCCCACCCCGCCTGTTTCTGTACCGTGTCCCACCCCTGTCCCTGTCTTCTGTACCGTGTCCCACCCTGTCCTGCCCTTATGTACCGTGTCCCACCCCGTCCTGTCTGCTGTACCCGTGTCCCACCCTGTCCCTGTTTCTGTGTACTGTGTCCCACCCCCGTCCCTGTTCCCACCGTGTCCCACCCTGTCCCTTGCCTTATGTACCGTGTCCCACCCCATCCCTGCCCTTATGTACCGTAGTCCCACCCCCGTCCCTGTCTTCTGCACCGTGTCCCACCCTGTCCCTGTCTCTGTACCGTGTCCCACCCCTGTCCCTGTCTTCTGTACCCATGTCCCAATCTCCACCCTGTCTCTCTGTACCGTGTCCCACTCCCTGTCCCTCTGTCTTCTGTACCGTGTCCCACCCTGTCCCTGTCTTCTGTACCGTGTCCCACCCTGTCCCTGTCTTCTGTACCGTGTCCCACCCTGTCCCTGTCTTCTGTACCGTGTCCCACCCCTGTCCCTGTCTTCTGGCACTGTGTCCCACCCTGTCCCTGTTTCTGTACCGTGTCCCACTCCCTGTCCCTGTCTTCTGTACCGTGTCCTAATCCCTGTCCCTGTCTTCTGTACCGTGTCCCAACCCTGTCCCTGTCTCTGTACCGTGTCCCACTCCCTGTCCCTGTCTCTGTACCAGTCCCACCCTGTCCCTGTCTTCTGTACTGTGGTCCCATCCTGTCCCTGTCTCTGTACCGTGTCCCAATCTCTGTCCCCTGTCTTCTGGTACTGTCCCATCTGTCCCTGTCTCTGTACCGTCACCACCCCTGTCCCTGTCTCTGTACTGTGTCCCACTCCCTGTCCCTGTCTCTGTACCTGGTCCCACCCTGTCCCTGTCTTCTGTAATCCAGGTCCTACCCTGTCCCTGTCTTCTGTACCGTGTCACCCTCGTCCCTGTCTTCTGTACCGTGTCCCACCCCTGTCCCTGTCTTCTGTACCGTGTCCCACCCCTGTCCCTGTCTCTGTACCGTGTCCCATCTCTGTCCCTGTCTTCTGTACCGTGTCCCACCCCGTCCCTGTCTCTCTGTACCGTGTCCCACCCTGTCCCCGTCCTGTAACCGTGTCCCACCCTGTCCCCTGTCTTCTGTACCGTGTCCCACCCTGTCCCCTGTCTTCTGTACCGTAGTCCCACCCCTGTCCCTGTTCTCTGTACCGTCCCACCCTGTCCCTGTCTTCTGTACCGTGTCCCACCCTGTCCCTGTCTCTGCACCGTGTCCCACCCTGTCCCTGTCTTCTGTACCGTGTCCCACCCCTGTCCCTGTCTCTGTACCGCTGTCCCACCCCTGTCCCTGTCTCTGTACCATGTCCCAACTCTGTCCCTGTTCCTCTACCGGTGTCCCACCCCTGTCCCTGTCTTCTGTACCGTGTCCCACCCTGTCCCTGTCTTCTGTACCTGTCCCACCCTGTTCCTGTCTCTCTGCGTACCGTGTCCCACCCTGTCCCTGTCTCTGTAACCGTGTCCCATCCCTGTCCCTGTCTCTGTACCGTGTCCCACCTGTCCCCTGTCTCTGCACTGTGTCCCACCCTGTCCCTGGCCTTATGTACCGTGTCCCATCCTGTCCTGTCTCTACAACGTGTCCCACACCCTGTCCCTGTCTTCTGCACCGTGTCCCACCCCTGTCCCTGTCTCTGCACTGTGTCCCACCCTGTCCCCTGCCTCTGTACCGGTCCCACCCTGTCCCTGTCTCTGTACCGTGTCCCCCACCCTGTCCCTGTCTTCTGTAACTTCATGTCCCACCCTGTCCCTGTCTTCTGTACCGTGTTCCACCCTGTCCCTGTCTCTGTACTCGTGTCCCACCCCTGTCCCTGTCTCTGTACCCGTGTTCCCACCCCTGTCCCTGTCTCTCTGTACCGTTCCCCACTCCTGTCCCTGTCTCTGTAACTGTGTCTCCCACCTCTGTCCCCAGTCTCTGTACTGTGTCCCACCCTGTCCCTGTCTTCTTGTTCACCGTGTTCCCACCCCGGTCCCTGTCTTCTGTACCGTGTCCCACCCTGTCCCCTGTCTTCTGTACTGTGTCCCACCCCTGTCCCCTGTCTTCTGTACTGCATGTCCCACTCCTGTCCCTGTCTTCTGTACCTGTGTCCCACCCCTGTCCCTGTCTTCTGTAACCGGTGTCCCACCTTCCCTGTGTTCCGTATTGGTCGCCTTCACCTGCCTTCCATCACACCTTACCTCGCGTGTACCTACCATGTACTGTCATCTTCCTTATCATTACTTTTCACTGTATATATAACCTGTCCTCTCCTTCTCTTCTGCCTTCATTTCTCTTCTGTGTTGTTATTATTGTCTTCCTCTTTAACGAGTCATCTTTATTGTCTTCCCTCTTTGTAAGTACCACCTTTAGTGTTTTCCTCTTCATATGTTCCATCTTTATTGATTTCCTTCAGGTTCTCGTTTTCTTTGTCACTTTCAGTCTTTAGCTCGATGTTTTCCCACACTTTGCGTCCTATTTCACCCATGTTCTGTCCCAGGTCATCCTTATCTGCCATTTCATTCTCTTTTTCCTCTACTGTCCTTCTTGTGTTCCTCCAACATATTTATCTCTCTTTCCTGTATGTCTTCTTTATTCTTCTCTTTGTTATCATTCATTACTTTCTTCATATCCCTCTCCTTGTTCTCTTTTGTTTGGTTATTTCCTCCTATGGTCTCTTTTATGTGTAAGTTTCCGTTTACGTTTTAGAATATAATTTTTTTCTGTTTCCTTCCTCGTGCCTCTCTCTCTATTACGAGCCTCTTGGCGTCATCATTGTGCCCTCCCTGCGGCGCTCTTTATTATCACGTGTTTCTTCGGTCATTCATGTTCCTTTTATCCATTCCTCCGTTCAATTATGTTCCCTTTAGCTGTTCCCCCGTTTTATTTCTTCTCCTGTTAGACGTTCCTTCCGTTCATTCCTGCTCCTTTTAGTTGTTCCCCCAGTTCATTCCTGTTACTTTTTGTTGTTCCCTTTTCATACCTGCTCCTTGTGGTTGTTCGCTCCGTTCATTCTTGTTCCTTTTATCCACTCCTCCGTTCATTCCTCTTTTAACTGGTCCCTCCGTTCATTTCTTTTCATTTCAGCCGTTCCTTCCGTTCATTCCTTCTCCTTACCGTAATGATAAACGTAATGGCAATAATTAACGTACAACAGGTAGATGAATTCATTGAGTGGTGTGTGTGTGTGTGTGTGTGTGTGTGTGTGTGTGTGTGTGTGTGTTTAAGGAGTAGCTAACAGGCAACGAAAAGATTATACCTAAGAAAGATATATGGACACTGGTGTAAAGACAATTATCATCCTCAGTATAATATAACTGTTGTCCCAGTATGTAAACAAGAGGAAGTGTATCGTACTATTACTTGGAGCCTGAGGCCGTGGAAGGAAAGGGGGAGGGCTGGGAATGGTCTTATGTGAGGCCATGTGGAGGGGGAGGTTGTATGGATGGTGAAGTCGGTAGAGAGGGAGAGGAGGACTAGGGTGGTTGCAAGGCTACTGTAGAGCGGCTAGGAGCAGTTTGGAGAGAACTTGCGTCGAGGCAGCTGAAGAACTGGTGGAGTACGTGGCGTTGGTCGGAGGGCGAGGTTAAGCAGTGTTTATAAAGAAGGTTTCACGATGAGATATTATTAAAGTTCTACACACTGATTCACTGCCAAAAACAAGTGTGGAGCCACTGTGTCTGTCGCGTGGCTGTACGTAGTGTGAGGTGGAGCCCTGCTCAGCCATTGCCCATTCTGGTATTTCGGGGCTCGTCAACACCTTAATAATTATACAATCCACAAGCGAGTTTTTTGACAATAAGGAAAACAATCAGAATTAAACTATGGGTACAGATGTTATTATAGAAGGAGTGACAAGCAATAAAAGATATCTATCTATCTATCTATCTATCTATCTATCTATCTATCTATCTATCTATCTATCTATATATATATATATATATATATATATATATATATATATATATATATATATATATATATATATATATATATATATATATATTTCATGTAGATCACAATGTAAACGTAGATAAGATAAATCTAGGTGCTCCCGTTGTTTCCCCTTTTCCCGTGTGATTTTATCAGATATATATATATATATATATATATATATATATATATATATATATATATATATATATATATATGCGTAATAATAAATAATGTGTCACATTTTCAGTATTTCATCTCAAAAAGTGCTGGAAATAAATGCTGTTAGGTTTTATTAATAAGGAAGAACGTTACTAGAAACAAGGGTAACCGACCCGACCAGCTTTAGTGTGCAAATATTACCTAAGACAGTGTGCTACACACTGACATGTGTCACAGGTGATCCATTCTCGAGCTTACGTCGTGTGTGTCAAGGACGTCAGTGGCCCGGGCAGGTAGGTATTGTGGCTGAAGAACATGGGAGGGGAGAGGCTATGTGGAAGCTTTTATTGCATTCAGCAACGTTTATATATCTCCAGTTCTTATATTTACATAATTGTTTCATGCATATTCTAGATGGTAACAAGTCAGTTGCAGGTCACGTCTGCTTCATGAAGTTCCAACGCAGAACTTAAGAAAAATATAACAAACTTAGAAATGTGATTTTCCACCACCAAGCTTGCCTGAAGCTGAGCAGAAAAATACTCACTTCTGGAAACCCCATGACGTACCTCAGGTTGCAAACTCCATGGAGGAACCCAGGTTGTAAGCCATACCCAGTGTTAAAGATAGAATAATTGAAGTCAACCTCATGATAGTCCTGAGGCTTCTGCGTGGTGATCCTGATAACATTGTTTCCTTAAAATTGCTAGAATGTATGAACCATGGACTACTGAGTCTAAATGGTCCAAACTACAGCCACACATATGAAGATGTTTGGACCTAGACCACCTGCACAAAAAGTTGAGACACACAGCGCTTCCTGCCACCCTGGCGGACAGTTCCCTTCGATATAACACAATACCGACGTATCCGCCTAAAAAATTAAATTATACAAAGCATTTATCTCCCACACTGACAATTGAGAGCTCTTGAACACATACACACTCTACAGACTGATGATAATATCACACAGACCATCTTACACTGATGGATTCTAAACACCGCCTGTGGAGGGCTGGAAGTGCTATTGTTGTGACTCAACCTGACGGTAATATAATTGAGAAAGGAGTTAGAATTAACAACTGGGCATCCACTCTACAAACTGAATTAGTTCCATACTCACAGCTATTAAATTCATTGAAACCACTGTTACTGACAGTCTCATCATCACCGACTCTCTATCCTCACTACTTGCCCTTGGCACCTCGACACAGGTTGTCACGCTCTTGTCTCTGAAGCCAGACACAAATATGCGTGCCTTGTTGACCGGGGGTGTCAGGGTCAAACTGTTGTGGATCCTCTCACATAGGCCCTATAAAACATGACAGAGTTGATGCCCTCGCCAAACCCGCCTAACAAAGACACTGTTGAATACAATTTGGGTCTGTCAAAAAAAAAAAAAACCTTAAAACTGTAATTAGGAAGAAATTTATTGATGAGTTTGACGCAAGTAGACAAGTGCAAACAGGCACTAGTCGATCCATAGGTTACCATGATGAGATGTATCAAGTGAAACATGTATATGGAGCAAGTAACAAGATCACTAGATTACGAGATGTTGTAACCGCTAGATTAAGGTTAGGATATAAGTACCTTTGGCAGTATGTTTCTCAAGCAGATGTAAACAAAACTAAATGTAAAGTGTGTGGCCATACATATGGCCACACACTTGAACACTACGTCCTCGACTGTGTGAAGATAGAACCTTTTAGGGACAGGTCCAAGCACACTGTGTGTGAAATGGCACAACACTTCATCTCTAATGACAAGAAAGCCGACATATTAAGATTGTATCCACTTTTTTGCACTTAGTAACTATATCAATTCTCATGTACAGAACCAAATACGCAATGTGCTTGAATACCTCCCACGTAAATGTGAATAACAAAGTGTGAGGCCAGACATACTGCCTCACACGCCTGTTCTCACGCATTTGTGAATAAGTTACCCTTTATGTATAGAGCTAAACAAATAATGTAAATGAAATACTGTGTAACTTTCAGTGCCATAATATCCTGACAACGGGGGTTAATTATTATGACCCCTTGTAAACCCTACTCTGTAATCCTTTTGCGCTACCGCTCATGGTGATTATGTGGGGTGCCTGATTAAAGTAGGCTGCAAGCGGCAAAATCAAATCACCATGACGTACTCCAGGTTGTAAACCCATGACGTACTCCAGGTTGTAAACCCATGACGTACTCCAGGTTGTAAACCCATGACGTACTCCAGGTTGTAAACCCATGACGTACTCCAGGTTGTAAACCCATGACGTACTCCAGGTTGTAAACCCATGACGTACTCCAGGTTGTAAACCCCTTTCTTAGATTAACTGGTTCCATCACTTAAGTCACTCATGACGGCCGGTTGGTTATAACATCAGATAAATTAGATCAAAAGTGAGAATAAAGTTGGTACAGTTGCCTTTACAATATATCATTTATTCCAAAACGACTTTGTTCAGAAAGTAAACAAACAATGCATAATGGCAGTATTGTACTAACCTGTGGATACAAAACAGAGTCATCATTGTGGAAAGAGATGGACAAACTTCAAATTATTCAAAGAAACATGATAAGCTGTATGCTGTACCAGGCGTAATATATGAAGTCAGAAAGAAAATAGTGAACTAATATTTGATAGAGTGAGAAATATTAACACAAACTACTGACACAAACAGTGATGGTTATGTCGAACAACAAGAACAAGACGAACAATGGTTATGTCCAACAACAAGAACAAGACGAACAATGGTTATGTCCAACAACAAGAACAAGACGAACAATGGTTATGTTCAACAACAAGAACAAGACCAACAATGGTTATGTCCAACAACAAGAACAAGACGAACAATGGTTATGTTCAACAACAAGAACAAGACCAACAATGGTTATGTCCAACAACAAGAACAAGACGAACAATGGTTATGTCCAACAACAAGAACAAGATCAATGATGGTTGGTGCCGAACAACAAGAACAAGACGAACAATGGTTATGTTCAACAACAAGAACAAGACCAACAATGGTTAGTAAGTTCATAACAAGAACAAGCCCAATGATGGCGGTGTCGAACAACAAGAACAAGACGAACAATGGTTATGTCCAACAAGAACAAGACCAACAATGGTTATGTCCAGCAACAAGAACAAGCCTTCCAGCGATGGTTATGTCCAACAACAAGAACAAGACGAACAATGGTTATGTTCAACAACAAGAACAAGACCAACAATGGTTATGTCCAACAACAAGAACAAGACGAACAATGGTTATGTTCAACAACAAGAACAAGACCAACAATGGTTATGTCCAACAACAAGAACAAGACGAACAATGGTTATGTCCAACAACAAGAACAAGACCAACAATGGTTATGTCCAACAATAGGAACACAAAACAGGGGACAAAAACATAGTTGATTGTATCCTAACACCTGCTAAATGATTACCAACACAAACTGCTGACTGGCCAGAAGGTGTCAGTATATGCGGAAGAAGAACGACTCATGGCAGAAAGTACAGGGGCGTGTAAGGTCCTTCACCCAGCAATAGCTTGATGATATATATTTAAACTCAATAAAGACGCAAAATCATAAAAAAAGGCTACCGGCCATTACGAAAATTTCTGCTAAAAATCATATGAATTATTTAGGATACTCTTAAAATATTAAATTCTTAATAAATATACAGTAGTTTAACATTTTTTTTTCATTATTCACGGTACCGAAGACAATAAAAAACGAGGTTGAGTAAATTTCACGTAGATGCGAGGTGCGTGTGGTGATATTTGTCTAGCTGATGAGCATCTCTCTACTCGGACTGAAATGTCAGCCATGTATTATTCCCAGGCGGCAACCAGGTCTGATGAATGCAAGGATGATTTCAGGTTTTACATCGTTTCGAAAAACTTTCAACATTACATCTTTTCTGGCAGGTTCTTATTTTGGACTGTGGTGTAAGATTACCTTTAATTATTATTATTATTATTATTATTATTATTATTGTTATTGTTATTGTTATTGTTATTGTTATTATTATTATTATTATTATTATTATTATTATTATTATTATTATTATTATTATTATTATTGTCATTATTATTATAATTATTATTATTGCTATTAATAATAATAATAATATTATTATTATTATTATTATTATTCGTAGTAGTAGAAGTAGTATTAGTAGTAGTAGTAGTAGTAGTAGTAGTAGTATATAAAAGATATGCGCGAAAAGTGGGAAGCACTACAAACCATAAGACTGGCGGCTGCAGCGCCTAAAGCAAAGTACAAACAGCAGAAAAGGAGAGACTTGAAGATACAGACAAAGTGAGGAGATAAAAGAGAGTCAGTCAGATGGAAGGAAGTGACACATCCGAGGACGTCATCTCATAAGCTATTTATCAGCAGGTTAACGGTCCTCTCTCGGATAATAGCTAGAATTCCCCTTGACTGATAGTGTACTGTTACCCCAAAGAGAGAGTCATCCGCTACCTGTATGCCTGAAGCCTCATGTTGACTGTAGGATGTCCTCGGGAAGTCTTCAGGTTTAATCCCGCCAGCAGCACACGATAAACACCTGTAACCCCGGGCAAGAATAACTACTGTATATTGGCACGAACTTTCAAAACCTTGTGTAGGGTTTGGTACATTATCTAACACAACTCATAAATACAGGTTAAAATCTTGCCAATTTACCACACAACAATACTGCAATAATAACAATCATAACAGCGTCTGCTGTAGTATTTCCTACCTACTGACAACTTTTCCCCCGGTATAGTCGTATAGAAATGACTTGCCCACAACACAATTCACGAACTGGGACACGGGGACTCTATTACTCGGAATTCTTTTTGGCGGCATCTTTCCTGATGTGTTCGTTTTGATGCATAGAATGCAAATCCGATGTCAGAGAAAGGGTAAAAATGTGTGAGCATACGAAAATAATGTTGAAATGCCCCGGCGAGGTAGACGATCTCTGTGTAAACTTGGTTGTGCTCTGCGGGAATAAATAATTTCTGATAAAAAAGTGAACAAGTCATTGAAACCTAAGCCATCCTATTTACCAAATCGATTATATTTAATTTTGTATTCGTTTAGATAACTTACGGAAAAGGTAGTATGATTGGTTATTTTAGGCAACAGGGGAAGCGTGATTGGTTCATTTCGGTAACAGGAGAAGTATGATTGGTTCATTTAGCTAACTTAGGGGAAGTGTGATTTGTTAGGTTAGATAACATAGGGGGAGTATAATTGGTTCATTTAGTTAACTTAGAGAAAGTGTGATTGGTTCGTTTAGGTAACAGGGTAAGTGTGATTGGTTCATTTAAGTAACATAGCTTCGCTTCGCTATCATGGCTGAGTGATGATGGTTAAGGCAAACTGTACCTCACTCGCGTTACACCTACATACAAGATACAATCTCTTCTCGTCACTGTCTTCCGCGTTACTTTACTTTTTATGAATCGTCTTTGTGTTTCTATTTGTGTGTACTCGTACCCATGTATGTGAGTTAAGTGGTTGTTCGGTTTGTGATAGGTGTGTGCGTGTGCGTGTGTGTGTGTGTGTGTGTGTGTTGGGAGATGGTGGTAGATAGAGGTGTGTCGTGAATAAGAGTGAGAGGAGGTCTGTCGTGGACGAAGATGGGTGGCATAGGGAGTTGGTATGTGTTAGGGAATGGGGTGATTGGTGTGTATGTGATCGGGTAGGTGGTATACTGAATAGGGTGGGTGGAAGCAGGTGCGTGTGCAGGGATGTTGGGGTGGGCGGGTGGGTGGGTGCTGTGAAGGGAGTGTGATCGCTAAGGTGAAGGTGCTGAGGCACAGATGTAGGGGACAAGTGTTTTGAGATGGAGAAAGTAACTTGACCTGAGAGTGTAGATGGGTAACTAACCTGGGTGTATGGGTTAACACAGATTCACTCATTATCATTCATTTCCTCTGAAAAATGAATCAACGTGATGCTGGATTTAAGTGAGAATAACAAAGCAGCATTCACTAAGTAACAAGTCTTATACTACATACATACAAGAGGTGAGTCATCCCGCGCCCGAACTTATTCCAAAATATACTAGTGAGTGAACAACTTACATGTAGAGTCAGAGTCATGGAATGTCTCGACGAATTTTGCAAATTTGTTCAGTCCACACACACACACACACACACACGCACGCACGCACGCACACACACACACACACACACACATACACACACACACACACACACACACACACACACATACACACACACACACACACACACACACACACACACACGCACACACACACACACACACACACTCAAAATAAGATAGATAATTAACAACAAACTATATACAAAAGTGAGATTTTCTTAGGCAATTAAATGGAAATATAAAGAAAAATAATACCAATTCCTTAGCATGAATTATACATGGTGATGGTGCTCTTAGCGGCCAGGGTTAATGATCGAATTAAAAAGAAGAACAACAGTGCTCGAGTTGGTGGGTACTGGGCGGCGGTGTGGAGCTGTCACCACCAAGACCAGTGGAGTGGCTGTTCTGACCCCCACCACTGCCTCCACTCGTACTCAAACCCTGGTGCCTATTCGTGGACTTTTTCACATTACTAAAACTAAATCTCAGTATCTTACGTCTAACAATCAAGTGATATTGAGAAAAAGCTTTGATTAAAATGTACATAAGAGCAAGATATACTTTGTTATACATTAGCATATATTTTCCCATTCCTTTGATAGAGATTCAAGAATTAATTTATACAGTGAGAAATGACTACAGCGACACCTCTAGTACTAACGTATGACCGGGGGTAAAAGTGAACTTATAACAACACATGTACAGCCCCTGTATACTAAACCATATACAGTATATACCTGCCATCGGGAGCCAGGCGCCGCCAACACCTGTTACATTAACCGCTGTGTGTGCTATTCCTAACTTACTTCACTGTGAGTATTTGTTCTCTTGAACTAACATGGAAGAGGAGAAGAAAACTAGTTAATTCGTTTATATTAACATATAAAATTCACAGTGGATATTTTACATAATGACGTTACTGCGCATTGGGACACAAAGACCACGTTTCTCTATTCATCCAAATGGGTTAAAATGAACTCAAATAAACTTAAATGGACTACGCCAATCTAACCTAACCATGCTTGCTCATTCAGGTGTCCATTTGGAATAATATTGCTTCATATGGGGTTGGCTGTACTCATTTAGGGTTTCTCTTGGTCCTTTGAGTTTGCATAGTATACAGTCGGCCAAATAAATTCGCAGAAACCAAACAAGTATAGGGTAAGGCAACGGATCTGGTAATAATTTTTTTTTCATTTATTGGGCACCCCCCTACATCCTTGTGCAAGGTGAAGCGCAGAAGCGTTTACAGCGCCCAACAGGGCAGCATGCCAAGTTCATGCTTGCCTTATGTCTCATGAGCTAAGGGCGTAGAAGCCTGAAGAGTCAATGGTTTATGTTCTAAGCAAGTTATTGGAAGTTCGAACAACTTGTCCCTGAATACGAAATCGCAACTTTCGATTTACAGCAGGTACCTACTTTGCTGCTAGGTGAACAGGGACCAAGGGGACTAGGAATAGTGTCCAAACAACTTCCGCTGGCCCGGGAATCGAACCCGTGACATCTTGCTTGCGAGGCAAGAACAGTACCGCTCTACCACCAGCTCCCCTGGGTCTGGTAATAATGTAAAAGTTAGGGGAGACGAGGAGTGGTAGGTGGGGGTAGGGGAGGCCTCGTTTGAGGAGCGAGGTTTTCACACTATTACCAGATCTTTAGCCCTACCCTGTATTTGTTGGGTCTGTGCGAACTTATTTGACCGACTATACCATATGAGACTACGTAGGTGTAATCTGAACGTATTTGTGTCTCTTTAAGTGTCTTAGTGGGTGTCCAGTTGAACCATTTTGTGTTTTAATTGGGTCGTATTTTGGATCAAGTTCCAGTTTAACATCTTAGCATTGCTAGGCATGGTTTGGTTAATTGGTTGATCCCTGTGTCCTGCTTCGTAAGTGATTTTCAAACTATTTTTTCTTGTTCCTCCATCAGATACTGAACTTTATACCTTAAAATAAATATACTAATGTAGACCCCACTGAAAAATAGCAACAAGATTGAGAAGCTAAACTGAACGTTGACTAAATTTGTCCATATTGTCCTTAAGAAGCATCACAGCTCTGTAAACATACGCCCCCTTGAAGGAGACTGTGAAACTAAGTCATTATGGACAACACACAAAACGAATTAACTGAACTAAACTTAGCGATCATAGATTATTTTGGTAGATGTGAGGGAAATAAGGTGAACACTTACCAGCGACTTTAGGTATAGGTCGGGCTAGTGGTTTAGGTATGGATAATAGTATAGGTCGGGCTAGTGGTTTAGGTATGGATAATAGTATAGGTCTGGCTAGTGGTTTAGGTATGGATAATAGTGTAAGTCAAGCTAGTGGTTTAGGTATGGATAATAGTATAGGTCGGGCTAGTGGTTTAGGTATGGATAATAGTGTAGGTCAGGCTAGTGGTTTAGGTATGGATAATAGTATAGGTCGGGCTAGTGATTTAGGTATGGATAATGAATGGTGTACGTCGGGCTAGTGGTTTAGGTATGGATAATAGTGTAGGTCAAACTAGTGGTTTGAGTTTGGATAATAGTATAGAGTCGGGCTAGTGGTTTTAGGTATGGATAATAGTATAGGTCAGGCTAGTGGTTTTAGGTGTGGATAATAATTGTAGGTCAGGCTAGTGGTTTAGGTATGGATAATAGTGTAGGTCAGCTAGTGGTTTAGGTATGGATAATAGTATGGAAGTCGGGCTAATGGTTGGAAATTATGGATAATAGTGTAGGTCAAGCTAGTGGTTTAGGTTATGGATAATAGTATAGGTCAGGCTAGTGGTTTTAGGCATGGATAATAATTGGAGTCAAGCTAGTGGTTTGGGTATGGATAATAGTATAGGTCGGGCTAGTGGTTTAGGTATGGATAATAGTGTAGGTCAGGCTAGTGGTTTAGGTATGGATAATAGTATAGGTCGGGCTAGTGGTTTAGGTATGGATAATGAATGGTGTACGTCGGGCTAGTGGTTTAGGTCGGGCTAATGGTTTAGGTATTGTTAAGGATCTACACTACGTTTCAGTCCGTTATAGACTTGTATAGATGAAGGAAAACGAAAGGATGAAATAACAGAAGAAGGGAATTAATGAAATATAGAGAGTACACTTCACTGGCAGCTCCAATTATTGTCAGAAGTTATTACAAAATATATCAGTGAACTTTACCACATATGTTACTGTGTGGGCAACAAGAATACATAATTACCTAAAAATTATAGCCGTAGAATGGCATAATCAGACATCACTCCATGATAAAGGTAGAACACAAAAAATTAAATCCAAACTATGATTACAAACACAAATTAATAATAATCCAAGACCAAGTTAACGTTGTATAACAGCCTAGAGATTTTTAAATAAGGTGGTTCACAATATACCCATACACAAACTGTTACTGTACCGTCAGAATCGTAAGCCAGGGCTGGACGTAACACCATAATTGTCACGGTGATGTAGTCGTCTTAAGGAACAGAGACCTTGTTAATGAGAAAAAGAGAGAGAAATATCTGAGAGAACTGATATAAGGATATTACAGCATCTCCCAGGGACAGGTTTAACAACGAAGAGATCAAAACAAAAGACGGACAGACATACATGTAAAAGCAATAAGATAATGTAGTGCGAGACGGAGAGAGAAGCTATCAAAAGAGTATAAGGAATGGCGTGTTAGATAAATCAAAAGAGAGACAGAAGTAATGATGAAGGGTTAAGGCTGAGAGACACGTAAAAACATCCTCAGAGTGAGAGTAAACAACGCTGATGACACAAGAACGTGGCGGGGACAGTTAAGAGAAGCCCTAACCTGACCTAACCTAACCTAACCTCAGGGAAAGGCATATGGAAAACAACAACAACAACAATAACAACAAAAACAACTTATGTCCGGATTTATATATGAAATGAAACCAAAATGTTGTTAATATTATAACCAGTTTCAACACACTGGACACTTAGCATGATTTTGTTGTTATATTCGGAAACATATTTATGTCTCTGTGTCTGTCTCATTATAAGTCTCATTCTCTGTATGTCTGTGTCTTTCTCTCTCTACTGAATTTATATCTCTACAAGTTATCTTTATCGTTCACTATATATCTCTTATATTTCTCTCCATACTCCCACTTTATCTCTATATCTTTAACAGCAACAACCATAACAACCACAACAACCACAACAACAACAACAACAACAACAACAAAAATGTTTTACAAACAACACAAAACAAAGATTATTCGAGTGAATGAGTTGACCCACCACCAACAACTCATAACCCACCACCAACAACTCATAACCCTACCAACAACTCATAACACACCACCAACAACTCCATAACTTACCAACAACTCCTCCACCACCAATAACTCATAACCCACCACCAACAAACGCCAACCCACCACTAACAACTCATAACCCACCACCAACAACTCATAACCCCACCACCAGCAACTCATAACCCACCACCAACAACTTATTATGACCCTACCAACAACTCATAACCCACCACCAGCAAATCACCTTCCCACAAACAGGTATATAGCCCACCACCAACAACCCCTTTCACGCAGCAACATAACCCACCACCAGCAACTTATATTACCAAAACTTATAACCCACCGCCAACAACATAACCCACCACCAGCAAATCATAGCTACCTAACAACTCATAACCTGCAACAACTCATAACCCACCACCAACAACTCATAACCCACCACCAACAACTTATAACACACCACCAACAACTTATAACCAACCATCAACAACTTATAACCCACCACCAACAACTCATAACCCACCACCAACAACTCATAACCCACCACCAACAACTCATAACCCACCACCAACAACTCATAACCCACCACCAACAACTCATAACCCACCATCAACAACTTATAACCCACCACCAATAACTTATAACCCACCACAACAACTCACCATCAATCACCAACAATTCATTACCAATCACCAACAACTCATCACCAACACTCACTGCATCATACCCTCTCCCACCTCATAACCTACCACCATCAATTAATAACCAATCACAAACAACTCACCACTAATCACCAACAACTCATCACCAATCACCAACAACTCAACACACACCACCAACAACTTACCAGTAATCACCAACAATCACCAACAACTCACCAACAATCACGAACAACTCACCAACAACTCACCACCAACAACCCATCACCAATCAACAACAACTCAACACACACCTCCAACAACTTACCACTTAAAATCAACAACTCACCAACAATCACCAACAACTCACCAACAATCACCAACAACTCACCAACACTCACCAACACTCACCAACAACTCACCAACAACTCACCACCAACAACACATCACCAACACACCGCATCACACCCGTCTACCACCTCAAGTGACCGCGAGGGGGGGGGGGGTTAGTGGATATTGACAATTCTAAAATTATCTTTTTGAGGGACTTGTAATTACTCTGTGTTGGGTTAATATCTTCCTTTATATTTATGTGTCGTTCCAGATCCTTAGTACATTGGCTTAGGAAAATCTATCAGAGGCAGAATCGTCTTGGGTTTTGTGAACAAAAGCATCATCATAAACAGGTAATAAGACTACAATGAACATTATATAAACAAAAGCTGGACTGAGAAAAACAAAAACATTAGCAAGATGAAACATATCTTGGGGAACACAGGCGAAGGGAGAGAATCGTAGCCAGTGTGTTGGTTGATTTACTGTTTGGTGGGGCGGTGTATGGTGTGTCGTGATAACACATCGATACCGCCTGATAGGGAGAACACACACGAAGAACTCCCTGACAGACCTTAATTGCTGTATTCTGGTTCCTAATTAAGAGTGTCAGTCGCCGCCTAGAGTGAAGGTTCACGCATACCTTAACATCAACCAAATTATCAACTTCGCCAGGTTTAACGTATAGTATATCGTATATATAAGAGTGTGTAGCACTATACACCATTGCGTTAGATTCTACAGTGTTATATCGTATGACAGAGTATCAAGATGAATGTAGTCCCAGAGAGCAAAGTTCCCAATATCTAAAGTAATATTAAGTAACATCCGACAGCGGTAATGGCTCTGGGAGGTTTGTGGTGGGCGCTCGCTAGTTGCTTCGCATTTGTTTGGCACCCAGCCAATTTTCCCCCCAATTATTTCCCGCCAATTTCCCAATCAGGTGGTGAGACAGATGTCTTCCTCGGTGTCGGGCCTTCCTCAGCCGCGCCCGACGCCACCACCACCTTATTGACCAACACTTCCTATTGTCCTCCTAAATTTTGTTATGATCACATACATTCAAATTTACACAAAATATATTTTTCTCCGAGACTGAACCTAATTTCAACTCACCGTCGTCGTATAAATGTTGGAGCTACAGAAAAATAAAATCACTGCTGGAAGACCTTGATGGCAGACTCAACCACACAAGAGTAACGCCTATAATGACTTCCTGAAGACCTTCCTTTTATTCTTCTTTGGGTTCACATCATGAGTCAATACGTAAACAAGTGTCGTACAGTACACGGGACCCCCCCCCCCCAAACACACTGACTTACACCCACCTCTATGTAATTTCTCCATCATTAATCATCACAACCTGTACTTAAAAACATCCCACAACACAAAATATATCGTCCACAACCACGATGTAAAAATAATAGGAATATGTTGTCTGTTTATTACGTGACCCTTTGTTGTTACCCCCCACTCCCCTTACCTTCTACCACTTACACCTCTCCTGCCACCACCTACGCCCTTCCTTCCTGCCACCATCTACACCAGGCCCTCCTGCCAACACCTAAACCTCTCGTGCCACTACCTAAATCCACATTACCCTGCCACAACCAACACCCCTCAAACCTTCTGACACCACCTGCCGCCATTTGCACCATCACCCATCCTATCCACACACACACACACACACACACCTGCCATCACGAGTCCTAGTTGGTAAGATGCTATAGCTAGAGACATGAGCCCACTCTGGTATTAACTCATTCGCTTTTTGCAGCGGGTCTGAATGGGAGACGATCAAACATTCTTTTATGTGTAGCTGTAGTTTAGATCCATTTAGATTGACGAGTTCCATGACTTATATAATCTAGAAGTTCCATGGAAATAATGTTGCCCTGATCACCATGCAAGAGCTTCAGAGCTATCATGATGTTGACTTCAATTATTATATCTGATACTGGGTACATCTAGTTCTTTACTCATATTAAGTACTTTATTGCTCATGGGACAGCCTAAAATATTTCTCAGGGCTTTATTTAGATTTTTTGTTTAAGTTTGTCAATTCATTTCCCGTCACCAAGGACCATAGCTGTTGCGTGGTAATTCATCCGAGATCTTATATAGCCTAGGTGTAGTCGGGGTCAGAAGATCTCGTCCTCCGAAAATGATGCAGTGTCGACCACAAATGAAATAAAACAGCACACCCGCACCAAACGACAGTCAGGACAAATTCGTACATTCATTCCAGAAACCCCTTTCCTGGTGAAACGAGTTACTGGAATGAACTTTTGTTCGTGGCTGTACATTGTTTTAGCAATTCTAGTATAAGCACCATAGATGAGTTACATCCCGCTACACTTCTAGCGGTTTTAGTCTACATTGGCAGGTTATCTGTTGTATGGAAGGTGAAGTACAAGGAATAGAGACACCGATATATTTAAAAGAGGTGACATAGTCAATGGTATTGTTCGCAGTCACTAACTTGTTTGTTGAATACTTTAGTTTACCCAGTGGAGATGATGAGACCAAGGTTCTTACAAACTGACTGTACAGTACATGGGTTCCAGGTAGTTAGCATGCAAGATGAGCTTTAGTATGCATAACAAACAGTAATATAGCTTAATCTGTAGGGGATTGATTTTAATAGTGCGTTCATTAGTACATTGAACAGGGTGGGAGATGCCAAGTTGCCTATTTTGACGTCACTTTTGTAACCCTGAAACAGTGCAGCAGCCTTCTGTTGGTGAGGTAACCACTTACTCAATGTAACAGCCGACCTCCTATATCCATTTTGACTAGTCAGTACAGTATAAGTTGCCTATTGGCAATATCAAATGTAACTTTTAGGTTAAAAATGTGGTGTATTCATCCTTCCATCCACATGCACATTTATGAATGTAGTAATGCAATTATATACACGTTTTCCAAGTGTGAAGCCACTTATATTAGATGATATGTATTCTCTGATTCCATATGGGAGTCTGCCAAGAACCATCCCCTCAAGAGTTTTACTGAGGCAGCTGGTTAGAAATATACAGCCTCTAGACTAAGGTTAGGATATACCTGTAAGGGCAGTACTTCTGGCAGTATGCCCTCAAGCTTTAGACTGTGAAAAATAAAAGAAATTCTATGGACAGGTCCAAGCATACAGTATGTGTTTACAATGTCACAACACTTTATCTCTGAAGGCAAGGTAGCTATAGTCCTTCACGATTGTGTTTATATTTTGTTATTTTAAGGGATAATAACACAGGCCAACAAATTTAAACTGTTTGTCTGCTACTAAGGGAAATGCAGGTGTTCTTCAGTAAATCTGGGGCGCTGATTTCAAATCTGGTCAGAATTCAGCCATCACTTCAGGTTTTCAAGTTATGTATATGTATTAGTGATACCCACCATGTTATATTAGGCACTATGATTATATATTGCCACACTGTACATCTAACAACAGTGCTTAGTAACTACTTTCACATCATATTGAGATAATAATGATTGATCTCCACGTTTATAATGCGTAGTATACAACTCAAAAACATAAACAGGTTACAGAAAAATACTTTAATAAAAACATTAGAACATGTTAAACTAATTTCAATATATTCAGTGTAAGCACCGCTCGGAAGTGTTCAAAAGTGTGTGAGACACTTGATCTTGCGTTTGTGTGTGGAAATGGTCTCCCGTTGTAGGAACCAGCAGTAACCACCCATCATGTTTGGGTTAAACCGGCCCTGATACCTAGTTTCCATCATCGACATGTCTTGGTGGAACCTTTCACCATGCTCATCGCTTACCTCACCCAGATTAGGTGGAAGGAAATCAAGATGAGAATGCAAGAAGTGCATTCGCCGATAGGCCTTTAGCATAGTGTCCACTAATTTAGTAAACTGTTCAGTTCTATGGTTCCCAAGAAAGTTTTGCATAACCAACACAAATGCTTCCCATGCTGCAAACTCAAGTGGGTTCAGTTTATTTTTGAACTCGCGATCACACATCAGTTCTCGGATCTGGGGCTCAACGAAAATGCCTGCTTTGAGTTTAGCATCAGTTTTCCCTGCGCCAAGCTTCTCTCTGAGATACTGGAAGCCATTATCATCATGATTTATTGCCTTTACAAAGTTTTTCATAAGGCCGAGTTTGATAAGAAGCGGTGGAAGGTAGACTTTCTGAGGGTCTACCAATGGCTTATGCTGCACATTGTACCTGCCAACTGTGTGTTCATGTCTTCCAGGCCAGTCTTTTACAACATAATGATTACTGTCGTCACGGCTGTTCCATAGGCACAAGGAGCACATGTGTTTTGTGTACCCCGGCTGCAGTCCCAGGAGGAGAGAAATCACCTTTAGATCATCGAAAATGTTCCACTTATGAGCTGAGTAATTAACTCACTTTCAGAAAGATTTCCATCCACTCATACGTCTCTGTCATGCCGACAGCATGAGCTACAGGAACAGAAGGTTTTTTGGTTACCTCTGTGTAAAAACACAGCTTTGAGGCTCACTTTGCTGGAGTCTATAAAGAGTCTCCATTCATCAGACACATGTTTGTTTCGTAGCTCATGTATGAGGCCATTAACATCAGTACAGAAACAAACATAATTTTCTATCTTAAAAAAAGCAGCTAAGTTTGTGTGGCGATCAAGGAAGAGGGAAATTTTGGTACCTTCCAGTAGGAGGTTCCATTGCTGTAGTCTGGAGCCCAACACTTCTGCCTACTCCTTTGACAATGACAGGTCTCTCACCAGATCGTTCAACTCTTCTTTATTTAGCAAGTGTGGCTTATTTTCCTAAAATTCAGGTTCATGCAGTTGATCCATATCAGCATCATCGCAGTCATCATCATCAGAGTTTTTATCGCTTTCATCTGCAGCAGCTGCAAGGGGGAACTAGCACAGGCTAATCCAAGTAATGGGGGATCGCCTTCAGAGCAGACTACATTCTGGATATACAATTTTTTACTTGTTTTTCTTTGAGAAACCAGCAATATTTATCATACAATAGTGGCAGTCAAAGTGATAATTCGTTGGCTAACGCCATACCATTGGCACAGCAAAAGGCGTTCCCTTCCTTTTACCACTCAACTACTGCGTAAGCCCCGAATTACACACGGTGCAACAAACAGGAGGTGCCCAGCTCTTGTCTTGATCTCCAACTTGACATCCCAAATAAAACGTGTAAGCAGTTTTCACTCTGTTGGCAAGGTTCTTGCGCTGGTCACGTGGAGTGTATTTTCCACAGATATAGCAAAAGTTATCAGGGTGATTCACACAGCCCCGCCTATTCATGATGTCTGTATTAACATAGGCCTAACCTGAAAAGATACAGATTTTTTTTAGGTTATACCCTGAAAAGATATAGATATTATTAGCATGAAATAAATTCCAAACTCGATGCATTCTTAAAAAGGTATACATTACATTTAAAACCTTTAATATCAAGTTATTAAAGTTATTAATCCAATTATGCCGGGTTAGTGCTAAGCAGCCCAGTGCAATTTGATCATATGCATAACTTAAAATCCTGACGTGCTGGGAAAATTATGAATTTAGATTCAGAATCAGCATACTTGATTTAGTCTAGAACATAATTGTTTTTACACCAGTAGCAAAATCTTTGTTGTCTAGTGTAATCTTTCTGTGGTGATCTCTGATAATTTCCGCACTTGGGGGAAAAAAAACGAAGTCAGTTCTTATGTACAGAACTAAGCAAGCAATGTACTGGAAATACTATGTAATATTCAATGCCACAATAACTTGACCACTAGGGTCTCACGCACACTAAAATAGCTGCTGTCCATGCAAAATGAGAAGAAAAAAAATCGATTGCTGCCATCACCTTAACTCCCACACACACACACACACACACACACACACCTCTTTCCACTATCTACACTAAGTCTCCTGCCACCCCTTACAATGACACCTCCTGCCACCACGTGCAGCCGAACCACCTCTTGCCACTACCTGCACTAACACCCCTCCTGCCATCAACTACAAAGACACCCCTCCTGTCACCACCTGCACTGACACCTTTCCTGCCATTACCTACAATGACACCCCTCCTGCCATCACCTGTAATGACACACCTCCTGCCAACACCTACAATGACACCCCTCCTGCCATCACCTGTAATGACACCCATCCTGTCACCACTTACAATGACAGCCCTCCTGACACTACTTACAATGATACCCCTCCTGCCACCACCTGCACTGACACCTTTCCTGCCATCACCTACAATGATACACCTCCTACCATCACTTATAATGACACACCTCCTACCACCACTTACAATGACACCCCTCCTGCCATCACTTATTATGACACACCTCCTGCCACCACTTACAATGACACCCCTCCTGCCATCATTTATTATGACACACCCCTACCACCACTTACAGTACAATGAACACCTCCTGCCATCACTTATTATGACACACCTCCTGCCACCACTTACAATGACACCCTCCTATCATTTATTATGACACACCTCCTACCACCACTTACAGTACAATGAACACCTCCTGCCACCACTTACAATGACACCCCTCCTGCCATCACTTATTATGACACACCTCCTGCCACCACTTACAATGACACCCCTCCTGCTATCATTTATTATGACACACCTCCTACCACGACTTACACCTCACTTATCCTACTACCACTTCCACCAATAACCTGCCACAACGTACACCCTCATCTGACCTTTTACCACTTACACCCATATCAATGACCTTTGTACTATCATCTGAACTCCGTGACTTCAGCTCCCAGCCACCACCACCACCACCACCTCTAATAGATACAACCATCATTACGACCACCACCAACACCATCCGACGTTACTACAGCTACGACCAATACGACAACGGCGACGACCACCAAAACCACTACAACAAGACACAAACCTTGACCACCAGTCCATCATCGTAGCCCAAACCAACATTAGAACGACCATCATCAGAGCCAAAACCGTAACCAGCGCAATCGACACCATCACTACAAAGCCACTACTAGTACGACAACGACGACCACCAAAATTATTACTATTGCAATAATGATGACAATCAGTAGATGATCAACCAACACAACCAACACAGTTTCCACCAAAGCCACTGACTGTCACATCAGACTCACACGATAACGGCCGTCGCCTTCGTCATCGCCGCCACCGTCGCCTTCGTCATCGTCGCCGCCATCGTCATCGCCGCCACCGCCGCCACCGCCGCCACCGCCATCGTCTGCTTCGGCAGGAGTGGCGGATGCGAGAGTGGGGGGAGGGAGGAGGCGGAGGGGCACATAAGGAACCTTGACGTGATATTAATTGGGCTCGGCTATCAAATCGGTGCTCGGGGAACGGACGCTATATTTCAAGTGTTCTGGTCGCTATTGCCACGTCGGAATGTTTGGGGGCGGCAGCGCGTCGTGGTCGTCGGGAGAAAAATGGGAGGCGGCGATGATTTACGACAGCCCCGCCGCCGCCATGACACTCCGGAGAGCGCCACACCAAATCATATTAAGGTGTGTGATGGATTGCAGACACCAGGGTAGTTTTAGTCAGTTTGTCGTGCAGGTTAAAGGATACATTTGTTGTCGTCAAAGAATACATTCCCAACGACCAAGTGATCCCATTATGTGCAAGAAAACACATTATGTTTTTTTTTTTATTCTGTTTTCAACGTAGAAAATGAGTTTAACTTAGGCTTCCTCTAGCACACTATAAGTTCAGTCTGAGAGATTATTATTATTATTATCATTTTTGTTTTGATATATTTCAATTTTGGCAAGAGTTTGCATTTGTCGAAAAAAATATGTAACGAAATTGTGAAGATTGCATAAAAATTCCTCAAGTAATCTTTTACCCCAGATACGTCGTGCTTCACATTCTTTCTGTCTCAGCAAAATGTGAGCGCTGTCTCTTGGCGTGTACTCTTGATATCCCTGTAAGGATGGAGTCGTGGCTTTGCAATTTCCAAACACAAATTTAGAGCTTATCCCTGAACAGCTTCCCCTCTACCTCTCACCAGACTTTAGAATTGTGTCTTGACTTTCCTGTATTTACCTTCCTTCTTGGGCCTCCGTATAAGATCAGACTATATCACCTGTATTTTTTGAAGTGGATTCGCTGTTGTTGCTCCCCGAATACAAACAGCTTTACCCACTCTCAGTCATGTCCTGCCGCGAGCACACACACACCATCGGGGTCAGGCTGTCTGCTGCTGCTGGATTTTGCTGGGTGTTGCTTCTCACCCATGGTCGCCCATGCGTACCTCAAGGTGCCATCCGGTCAACAAAATGTGGCAGACAGTAAATGAAACGCATAGCCTCCGGTAAACTAATAGTTGTATCCAATGAGTGTAATGTTTTAAGCTGTAAGGGAAATGAAAAACTAGGTATGGGAAGGTTGACACACAGGAGACGAATGGCGGAATCCAGTTATCGAAAGACGGTAACCAGCAACCATACAAAATAATGGGATATAAGAGATATAGAGGTGAACTAAAAATATATTTGAGTAAACCCGATACGGAAATACTCGTTATAAAATCTCAGTTGGTGAAAGTGGAGTAGCGAAAGGTCGACAAAAGGGGGAACCAGTACACGAATGAATCTGGTCCATAATAGACACGACTCCAGACAAACGAAAGTGAAGAAGACGCAGAAATCCGGTTAACGTGAGTCTGAAACCTGAAAACACGAGGTTAAAATGCGATAACGAGAGGATGATGCACGCTAAACGAGAGACTAAAAACTGGTTAAGAAAAGCTATCCCGATGCTGAAAGGTTTTAATGAAATGATATGTAATGTAAAACACAAAGGAAGAAAAATTTTATTCTAATTATTCAGTGGCGTGCCTAGAGTTTGATGTGTGTGTGTGTGTGTGTATTAATGACTGCTGTCTCCAATATTCTACCCTTTTATTAACAGTATTATAAAGCTGCTATGAATTCATACCAAATACTTATACTACGTTGCTAAAACGTGTAAAATTATGACCAAAAGGTTTTCCATGTTAAGAGCGAGAGACTTGAACATGACGCATTTTAGGTATACCTGACAACTCTGTAATACACCTTGATAGTGTTAGAAAAACTCTACTCGTCCCTTCAGTCTATAAGCTAATCATACGAACCTCAGGCACTTCATCTACAGACACGTCATGCGTCTAATGTCGACCATAAATTAAGAGTCACACGACACCGTCACTACATATACATACATTACAATTGTAGAGGATCGTCCATCATGTACGTATAGAAGAGAACAATCATATTCGGGCCAAGTGACGTGACCCATCTATATCCCAGGTTTCAGGGGCCTCTCATAGGCCTACGCGACCAGCATTCCTTGATCAGGGTTGTAAAGACCTCACTACAACACACCAATACATATTACAAAGACTGTAGGGTATTTGTTCGGGCAATGTCGTGTTGTCCGGCATTTGTCATGGATCTTCTGCAAAGCGTTAAAGTATCCTGCGTTGTCTTACACTTGTCACTCCAACAGTATCAGGGTCACAGTCGGGGTTTAATATCTGCTCTATAAGTGAGATGGGAACTCAACATAATTCCCAAGACTATGAACCTGTAACCGGGACCCGCAATACTTAGATTGGCGTATGAAACAGATGTTTGTAACAGGTGTCAGTAGACAGGTGGTTGGTGAATGTACTGTAGTTAAATGTCTGATGTCGCATATGACTCATGGTGTTGATGTTTAATAACAACAATAACAATAATTTCTCAGTGATTTTTTTTTAAATGCGACGTGAAGGATAAAATATAATAATCATGTTCAATATGTCGGGAAGACTGAAGGTCTTTTTTAGCATTGTACATTGTTTATGGTTGAACATTTCTAGACAGAATTCTCTCCTCCTCAGAGGCTATTCTTATATATTATTTGTTGTTTGTTATGACTTGTTTTCGTAAAATATAAACCAAGTTGAATTGTATTTCTCATTTATTCTCTTACTTTCTCAGCAATGCACGAGTTACTATACACCTTTATGCCTTTAATTAATGACGCATTTCTATAACTCTAACAGAAGACTTGTGTTACTAAGACTAAATCCGACAACTCATCATGACTAAGGAACAATATAATGTACGAGTATAATTACTTTCTAAATACAGAACGTGAAACATACCACAGAGAACTTCCTTGGACATTATGCTTCATAAAAAATCTAACTTGAACATATGATGAATTGTATACTTCATTAGATAATCTACCGGAAATATACAATGAATTAAAAGGAGTAGTGTTTCACTAATGTCACTGATACCATGACCTACACATATGACGTACCGAAAGCTATATTTATATTCAAACTCGTTCCATTATATAAGTCCTCTAGTTATACAGTGAAACATATATGATCACCAAATCTGTCTGTGTTCCTTCACCTTTGTTTCCCCGCCGACGGTGAGGGCCGACTGACGTCTTTGGCTTCAAAACCCGCTTCGCCCCTCTCGCTACCTCAGTATATACAGGTGATCTTCTAAATCCCCGATATGATGGTCATACCCGTATTTAGAGAGAAAAAGAAAATCTATTAAAAAACATTTTGTCCCCAAATATGATACATAGTTATTCATTCAACAGCCAACTAGAATTATGCACGATTCTACTGGTAGTATTTACAGTAGATGTGCTCTAGTCACTAAGTTTCTCTCGCTCTATTTATATATATATATATATATATATATATATATATATATATATATATATATATATATATATATATATATATATATATATATATATATATATATATATATATATATATATATATAACTCATACAATATGCTGCTAGCAATACAATCGGTAGTTTTAATTCAGTAAAAGTGCCTCATAGTCTGGGTCCCCCACCTGTATGCAGTGTATCATTAGCAGGTTAACAATGGCGACGGTGGAAACAGAGAAGGTTGTCCGCCGCTGGGCTGGTAAACAGTACTTGTATTCACGGAGAAATATGAATATTTATTTAAGATTAACTTATGAATACAATGATCACTTATTATATATTCAAGAAAAAGGTACATATTTTTTTAAATCCGAGATCAATTTGTTTCCTTAAACAGGTGTGTTGATTGACAGATTGTTATTATCCCGGGCGCGGTACAGGTGTGTCAAGCCCTAAAAATTGTACTAAAAATATTAATGAAAGTAAACCATGAAGCAGAGTAGCTGACAAGTAAGCCAACTATACATAACTGGTGGTACAGTCATGTTCGAGAGTCTTCGAACACTGCTGGAGACAGCTGGCAACTCAAGGCCGTTTGTTTACTTTAGTACGTAGTATAATATAATACGAAGCAACAAAGTCCTACCATTAAATTATGCAACGGGAACTAAGTAACCAATCACCGATCACTTTTTACATTTACTCATAATTTTTACTACGTACTATAGTAAACAAACGGCTTTGATTTGCCAGCTGTCTCCAGCAGTGTTCATAGAATCTTGAACGAGACTGTATATATATATATATTTCAAGAAGTGCTTCACAGGAACTATACAGTGTAATCTGACTTTAAGTTTTGCTAAATTTACGAGAACTTTGCTAAGAAATTCTTTCTTTATTTATTTTTTAATAATCCATAAAGGCTTTGTCAGGATGGATTAAAACTCCACCCTGTCAGTCTGTCAGTCAGTCAGTCAATCTGTCAGTTTGTCTGTCAGGAGGGATAATTCTAAATTGGCTGAACTTAGTTCTTAAGGTTAGGATCAACTTTAGAGGACAGTAATAATTTACCTGTTAACAAAGATAGACAGGCGATTGGGAGCAAGATTTTTCTCATTAACTATAATTCTATAAATTAAAATCTGAAGTTAAGTTAAGGGTATAATAATAATTCCTCAAAAAATAATAACCAGAGATGATAATGTTATGACACCATATGATGTTTCCAGACCACATTTAAATACTTACAAATTCCTTAAAACAATCTTACGACACAGTGGAGCTAATAGTCTCTCTCTGGTACAACACTGCAGACTATAAACGCTTTTTTTTTTACAGTCCTGATTTTCCGGTGAAGAGCAAACTAAATTATTCACTATTGTTTCATTATTCATCCCGGAAGTCAGGTGCCTTTGATGTGTTGTGTCTGTGTGTAACGAGAACCCGAAGTGATGCTTGTGGCGGCGGTCCTGAGAACAGCTGAACACTGCTAAAAACCTCCAGACCCGCTGACACACAGGTGATGACTCTTTATATGTGCATGTTATTATTATTATTATTATTATTATTATTATTATTATTATTATTATTATTATTATTATTATTATTATTATTTAATCGCCTATTACGCTTTAAAAAGAAACTGACACCTTTGCCAAATAGTTATAAAAAAATTTTGCTACAACTTAATGGAATTTAATTCTTACATGATAAAATTTGTTCTATTTCATTTCAGACATCATTTAATATTATAATATAGCTTGATTATTCCTAAAGTAGATAAAATAACGTTAGATTTATGTTATGTTAGGTTAGGTTAGGTTAGGTTAGGTTAGGTTAGGCTAGGTTAGGTTATTTATGAATCACTTAATTTTATATATTATGATTATCTACATGGCCAGTCAGAAGTTTCTAAAAATATATATTTATTTAAATCATCGATATTAAACAATAATCCCTATTTAGTGTAAAACACACACACACAAACTACATTACACCTTAACACATTCCAAGTTGTGGACTCCACCAAGCTTCTCGGCATCATTATACAGTAGATAACAAACTAAATTGGAATACACACGCCAGTGCAATTGTCAAATCTTCCAGTTTTCGTCTCCGCCACCTCCGCCGACTAAGTCCCTCGAAGTTCCTGCCCCCGAGCTCCTCAGTGCTTACTCAACATTCATACTTTCCAAGCTCACCTACTGTATGCTTCCCCTGCCTGGTCTTCCTCCTCAAATGTATATTTTCAGCCCTTTGGCTGTCATGTTCTTTGAATAAACTGTTAATTATTATTATTGTTAACGGTTTTGCGAATAGGGATAACTCTTTGGTTTATTGTTGTAACTTGAAAATGAAAGTGGGTCCCATAGGCATGGATGCCCGCTAGAGACAGTGTGGATACAGCACACTGTATACTAAGCCTTTGGTACACAAGGAGGCGGCATGGCCGGTACTGCATTCACTCCCTCAAATTGTAAACTTTGGTACACATGTACAGCTGGGATCTGGGTGATCAGGAAGAGCTCGTGAATCGAACTAACGACCCTCGGAACAGGAGGCGAGCGGCGTATCCATTTAATCACCGCATTTAACTGCTATAACTTAATGAACATTAATTCGTGCATGATAAAATTTGCTCTCTTATGTCCTTAAGTACGTTAGGTTAGATTATGCATGGAATTATTAATTTAATATCTATGATGGTGTCCATGATCGTTTATACTTCAGGAAAAGTTTCTAAAAATGAGAAATACAGAGAAGTTATCGCTAATCGGCACATATATATTACGCCTCATTTGTGAAATTCTGTGAAGAAAATTTTAATTAAATTTACACACACACGATATAACAATATCATCGATAATTACTCATAACCGTAACATTCACCTATCGTTAAGTGGCAGCAAAGGAAACACAGAGGGGCTTTCTCGGAGACGAAACATCAGGAGTAAAGTTGTCTCTCTGACCCTGTGTTTCCTTTGCTGTCATTTAACCATTTGTCAAATAAGTCCCAAATATTCACATATTTCTGGGTGAAAAAAAAAATGTCAGTCTTGTTGTCGGATGCGGAAGATTTAGAGCCGGTATAAGGGTTGGAGACGATGTTAATGGCCGGTATTTGGTGATGTTAGGAGTTCACCACGACTCTGCGGTGTTTTGACGCACTACAAGAGCAAGAGTAATATCATATCCAAAGTTGGTGAGAATTGACGCATAACTTTTGTATCTTATGGTTGTTGAGGACATTATTATTATTATTATTATTATTATTATTATTATTAATATTATTATTATTATTATTATTATTATTATTATTATTATTATTATTATTATTATTATTATTATTATTATTATTAACAACAGAGCCTGACACATGATCTCCCATGACTAGTGTGTTGATCGTCGGAATACACACACAGAAAACCTCTCTCTGCGACTCTTCACTCGAGAAGTTTACCATCAGTGAGTGCAGTAGTTATAAAGTCCTTGTGTAGTCATGAGAGTTATGACTTATCCTCTACAGTCTACATTGTTCTTGGTTACTATACGTTACTCCTGATGCTTTTTTCATTAAGAAAAAAGACGATAAGAAGATAGTGGTTATTGTACATTATTATTGAGGCATCAATAATGATGTGTAAATGACGCCAAGTGTCATATGTGTGTGTGTGTGTGTGTGTGTGTGTGTGTGTGTGGAGGGGTGCGTGAGGTGGTGCGGTCAGTGAGTCCTCAGGCAGGTGAAGCCCTACTGCCCCGGGAAATGAAAAATGAATCCTACATGAGCGCGGAAATGAAAAATGAAATAAGGCTTTTAGAGGACCGCATTACTCGCTGTTGGGCACAGAGTTTTTATTCCTTCAGTTTTGACAAATTGGAACCGAGAGTAGGGGAGGAAGGTGGCTGAAAGGGGTAGTGGTAGAGGGGTGAGGGGAGGTGAGGCTGAGATGGGTAGTGGTGGAGGGGGAGGGTGGAAGGGGAGGCTGAGAGGGGTAGTGGTGGAGGGATGAGGGGAGGAGGGCTGAGAGGAGTAGTGGTGGAGGAGGAGGAGAGGGAGGTTGTGAGAGGTATTGGGGAGGGTGAGGGGAGGAGGAAGGGGAGGCTGAGAGGGATAATGGCAGGGGTGAAGGAGGAGAGGGGAGGGGAACGGTTAAGATTTAGTGGCTCATATGACCATCATTATCATGGAGATTATATCCATTAGGTAACTATTAGTCAGAAATCAGAATTTGTTGAATAGTTTTTATCTTTTGCTTCTTGTCAGTAAATATCTATATTAGAAACTTTTTTTTATAAGTTAAGGAAACTTTCATATTTGTCATATTATATTTCATGAAATAAGTCGTGTGTAAAGAAAGATAAAATTAAGTGCGTCTTTTTGTTGGTATCTTAAGTCCATAGGCTAAACTCACTCTAGCACACGGTATAGCAAGGCGCACCATGTACATTCTTTCTCAACACTGTATAAGGCAAGGCATTATGCACTTATCCCACCACCACCACAACGAAAGGACATTTTCACATTAGATCACATCACATACAGATCACACCACATACAGATCACAACGCATACAGATCACAACGCATACAGATCACAGCACATACAGATCACATCACATACAGATCACATCACATACAGATCACAGCACATACAGATCACATCACATACAGATCACATCACATACAGATCACATCACATACAGATCACAGCACATACAGATCACATCTCACACAGATCACAGCACATCCCACCTTTCGAAAACAAATGAGTTCATCTCATCATACTCGGCCAACACCTCCCACTGTAAATAATGCGTTTGTTCCAGTTTCAAGTAATGTAATGTTGCCATACCACAAATTTCTCCTCAACCTCTTGTGACGTAAAGCCTTCGATTGTAACAGAAAGGTTAGGTTAAGTTAGGTTAGATGTTATGGTGTTAGGATGTTGGCTTAAAAACGTCATAAACCTTGTGAATGAAGTTGATGCGTTAAACCCATGCAGGCATACAGACACCAGGTTATATTGTTGGAGTGAACGTGTTGTGTCGCCAGTGTGTGTCGTAAAATCTTTAAATCAGACAGTAAGATGATTTATTATGATTATTATTACATGCTACACTTATGACTACAGGTACAAAAAAAAATGTAAGCGGTTACATTCATGATTACAACACACACGGTACTGTAACGCACAGTACCTCGCACACCGGTACCCCAGAACACACGGTACTCCAACACACACAGTACTCCAGCACACACGGTACTACAACACACACACACTACTCCAGCACACACGGTACCCCAGCGCACACTGTACTCCAACACACACAGTATTCCAAAACATATAGTACTCCAGCACACAGTACTGCAGCACACAGTACTCCAACACGCAGTACTCCAACTCACACGGTACACCAACTCACTCATTACTCCAACACACAGTATTCCAACACATGCAATACTCGAGCACACACGGAACCCCAGAACACACGGTACTCCAACACACACACAGTACTCCAACACATAGTACTCCAATACACACAGTACTCCAACACATAGTACTCCAACACACAGTACTCCAACACACAGTACTCCAACACATACAGTACTCTAACACACAGTACTCCAACATACACAGTACTCCAACACATAGTACTCCAACACACAGTACTCCAACACGCAGTACTCCAACACATACATTGCTCCAACACACAGTACTCCAACACATACAGTAATCCAACACATAGTACTCTAACACAATACTCCAACACATTGTACTCCAACACACAGTACTCCAACACACAGTACTCCAACACATACAGTGCTCCAACATACACAATACTCCAACACATACAGTACTCCAACACACACACTCCAACACATACAGTACTCCAACATACACACACTCCAACACATACAGTACTCCAACACACAGTACTCCAACACATACAGTGCTCCAACATACACAATACTCCAACACACACAGTACTCCAACATACACAATACTCCAACACACACACTACTCCAACATACACAGCACTCAACAGATACAGTACTCCACCACACAGTACTCCAACCTACACAGTACTCAACACATACAGTACTCCAACATACACAGTACTCAACACATACAGTACTCCAACATACAGTACTCCAACATACACAGCACTCAACAGATACAGTACTCCACCACACAGTACTCCAACCTACACAGTACTCAACACATACAGTACTCCAACATACACAGTACTCAACACATACAGTACTCCAACACACAGTACTCCAACATACACAGTACTCAACACCTACAGTACTCCAACACACAGTACTCCAACATACACAGTACTCAACACATACAGTACTCCAACACAACATTAAAATAGAGTACCTGTGGGTAAACTTACTATACCAAATAACTCGGCGGATTTTTTTGTTGAATTTGCATCAACAATAATTCATTTGTTTATATAAAAGACACTTAGATTATATTAAATTTATTTGATCACTTGTCAACATATGAACAATATTTTGTGAACTCTATAAACGACAGACACATAACAAGAAGCGTAAAAAATATACATAACGCTTTTGTCAAACTTAATTCGTATTTTTTCGTTAAGAGAATGAATAAGTATTACATGATGTCACATCTGTCAGGGAGCCAAGAAACTCCCCAGATAAATATTAAAAACTCTATTAAACCCTATATTCTTAGTGACAGCTCAAAAGCAGAGACGAGGTGGCTGCCTGAGGAAAACTTGTCACCGACCAGGCACGGAAGACGCCAATTACTATATCCTGCCTCTGATGGAAGGAACTGCCGGGTGTAAAAAGAGATTAATATTAATAAGTTCAAGTGTGTGGTCGTCTCCGTGCTGGTCATCTAGTGAGGCTTACTGGTGAGGCATGATTTAGGGTATTAATATATGATGAATTTAGGCCAATTGGTGTCACATTAATCAAATGCAATTCAATTTAATTGATTGGAACAAAAAGTCATTCGCTATACTTCATTAAGAAAATATTTATCATCATGAGTAATGAAGTGATCATTATGACAACCTAGGAATTATTCTGATATTGGAACTGTTACTACAGGACATGTAAGAGTGAATTAATCATTAATTTGTGTAATGATAATTAAGAAATATCTAAACACACACACACACACACACACACACACGCGCGCGCGCGCGCGCGCGCTCGCGCGCGTGCACAGTGTTATATGGGTGACAGGCAATAAGACCTCTTTACAACAACGTTCTCTGGCTGTCATATCTTCATACTAAGTAAATTTTGTTCGTCTTAACGCGGTAATTATAAAAAAAAATAATTGCACGCTTCACGAAGATTTTCCATGAACGGTGATGGTGTAGCGAGAAGCTGTCAGGTAGGAAGACTAGCATGACTATCACACCGAGAAGAAGAAAAATATTAACAGGACAACTACCTCAAGAAGCTCCAAACATTTCACTGAGTTCTCATCCTTAGTGTGATACAAACATCTGACGAGGTGTGCACAGTAGAGAGCTTACCTACACTGTGCTGTTGTTTGATCTGTGGTGTTAAAAAGGACTATTTCAGCGTAAACAAGATGATAATGTAAATATTACCACGCATATAAAAGCAAATTCTAAACAAGTTAATGCTTAGAATACATCTGACAATGCCGCAAATAATATGTTGGCCACTCGTGTTCATCTATAACTGCGACTTAAAAGTACAAGCATATGAACTCTTTGTTACTCTCCTGGAATTCATAACCCAATTAACTTGTTAAAATGTCATATAAAATTTATGTTTATAAAATGCTATTCATAATCTAAAAAAATAAATAAATAAATAAAAAATAATATATATATATATAAATATATATATATATATATATATATATATATATATATATATATATATATATATATATATATATATATATATATATATATATATATATATATATATATATGTATATTATCTAGATGTATTGTAACCTGAACAGTGTTATATATATTATTATCTGATTTTTGTTATCAACTACCTATTAACTACCTAATGTATTATTTTTATTATTCCCTCTAATGGTGCTGTTTTTGTCTGCCGGCGATACAAGATTTGATTGAGTGCTTTGTGCTTTGCTTAAGGCGGCGGCAAACTGGGCACCTTTCCTACCAATATGTTGGGCAAACACGGTCAACCAGCAAAACAAAGAGATGTTTGCGTCACTAATGTTTTGTTGGCGCGTCTGCCCATTGTAACGAAAACAACAGCAAAGCGTCTAGACGAGGGTCGCCATGGATCCCGTTACTACAGTTGGGGCCTTGCAGTAATGTGCTATAGTTCTTCAATTGCTGAAACAATTTTTACGTGAATATTCAACAACGAATATGAAGCTCATTTGAGCAATAACCAAGCTAGCAAAGTTCACCGCCAAACCGTCCATTTCTCGCAACAGCCCAAATCCTGCTGCTTGCTGGGCCATCAGGAGGAAAGTGCCCAGTGTGCTGCCGCCTTTACTGTACACGACTATCAACAACATTTTACTTCACTAGGATGACTCTTCCTGTTCATAATAAAATCTCGTATAAGATATTAGAGTAACCAAATAAATATCCAGTAGGAGTAAATAGTTAGTGATTTATGATAGTGTATATATAGATCTTCACTACATTTATTAGGTTTTCACAGAGAACTGGTGAGTGAAGAACCAAGTCGATCTGTGTTGTGATTTGCTTCGTAAATTTGAATTGACAATATTCATCCTTCGTGAAAATTACAATTTCAATTATTCATTGTGTTTCTGCATCATCCATTTTCGTTGCTCTTAAAACTACTGCTGAGATCACTTAGAAGTTAATGATAGAAAAACCTGGCCAAAATATTAACACGCCTACTAGATACAGTATGTGACCTTAAAACACCTTTACATCTTATCTGTTTACGTTACAATTTCTATGTCTGATGGAATATGTTACATGTGAACGTGTCAATGTTATCAATCATGGCGCTTGAATAAATGAGATTTAATTATGATAGAAAGGCAGACAGACAACAGAACGATATATTGTCCAACACCTAACAGCTAGAACAACACAAACAAATGCGAGTAGTTGTTGTCGCCTATAAACCGGTGGATTAAAGGATATAACTGTGATATCACTACTCCTTCCTTCCTTCCTTCCTTCCTTTCCTTCTTTCCTTCTTTGTTCCTCCATAAAGCAAATGGGTATTTATTCCATAACTAAACTGTCCATAAGTTCGATAAATTAGTTTCAGTTTAGATGTAAAAGTTGGTTTGAAAGGTTCTTACTGTTGTGTGTGTGTGTGTGTGTGTGTGTGGCGACCTGTGGTTTAATGGACAATATGCTCGCCTCGCAAGCGAGCGGACCCGGATTCGATTCCCGGGCAGGGCGAAACTATGGGCAAGTTTCTTTACGCCATTTGCCTCTGTCTACCCAGCAGTAATTGGGGACCTGGATGTTAATCGATTTGCGGATCGTGTTCCAGGGTAATGGTTAGCCAGTGCAGTTGGTGAGTTGTCCAGTCTTCTCGGACTACTGTATTCCTTGACACTGGGTCATGCAACTCGTTAACTTGGGGTGTGGTTGTTGTGTTGGCGAGAGCTTCTACACCTTAAACAAATTTATGCCTAGGTGGCCCTAGGGCTTGCCATCCTCGTTACATGAGAGGTATCCATTATTATTATTATTGTGTGTGTATGTGTGTGTGTGTGTGTGTGTGTGTTTGTGTGTGTGTGTGTGCGACTGACCAGCCTAGATAATATTACACTTCTAATTGCTCTCATATATGTTAATGTGGGATACTGAACGACACTCCGGGAGGCAATGTGGCAGCCTGGATCACACACACACACACACACACACACACCCACACACACATACACACACACACACACCACACACACACACACACACACACACACACACACACACACACACCCACACACACACACACACACTCACACACTCACACACACACACACACCACACACACACACACACCCACACACATACACACACACACCACACACTCACACACACACACACACACACACACACACACATACACACACACACTCACACACACACACACTCCACACTGCGCACACACACACACACACACACACACACACACACACACACACACACAGCGCCACACACACACACACACACACACACACACACCCACACACACCTGCGCGCCACACACACACACACACACACACACACACACACACTCACACACCTCATTCTCATCAGTCCCTACCTCCCTCATACACCATCCCCTCCTGTGTGTGTCTCTGTGTCCTCATTTCATATTTATAGTCCATGTATTATCTGTGGTGGTGACTGGTTGTGCCTCATGCCTCTATTAACAAGTTTCTTTTCCAATCCTAATCTTAATTTCATGTAGTATTGAGTGTTTCTTAGTTGTATCCGTACAGGTAAAGGATCTGGTTGACTGAAACTGATGGTCAGATGTGATTCTCTTTGGGCTGTTGGTAAGTAGTATTGGTATTCTAGGTCAGACTGAAACCAAAACTACCATCGGGTATTCGTATTTATTTTCATATTTACTAACTAATCAAAGGACTAATTCTCTCCGTCTTAGATTATGGATTGAGATGTCAGTATTCAGTATCGCTTCACAGACACAATGAGTGACTTCAGCAGCTCCAACTCCCTATGCATGAAGAAAATGAATGGTTCCTTTACATCAGCATAGGAGAGGTACAGTCCATGAGCCTTCGAGGATATGAGTGACATCTAATCAACTTCGGGTTAGGAAATTCTCAATGAAAAAAATAAAAAATAAAAATAAATTTGCTAAGCACCTTTGGGAGCGGCCGCGACAGGTGATCTAGACTATGTTTACAGGAACAGCTGACTGGGTGAGACACACACACTCGTCAACTTGACAACATAATATGACGTCTGAGTTGCAACTGTTATATATAATGATAGAGATGATATTTAAAGTGATTTGGTGTGTGTGTGTGTGTGTGTGTGTGTGTGTGTGTGTGTGTGTGTGTGTGTGTGTGTGTGTATCCTTGGCAGAGATGCTGACATTTGGGAAGGAATCATAGGGAGAAATGAACTTGGCAAGTGTAATCCCAACAGCCTACTCCTCTGTAAGTGTGTTGCACACAACCTCAATATCACCAATAACTTGTTTAGGCAAGTCGACAAATTCAAGGGTTCGTGGCAACACCCGCGATTCAAACACTGGCATCTCATTGACTACATTATTGTCAGAGAAAAAAACCGCCGAGATGTCCTCATCAACCAACCCATACGTGGCTCAGACCACTGAGACACTGATCATCGACTCGTCAGAGCCAAGCTCTCACATCACGTCGTCCCAAAACGGCGAAGGCAACAAGCCTCCAGAAGGGGTTTTAACACTAAGCGTCTGGAGGATCCAGCGGTAGCACATGCCTTCAGAGAGAAGCTCGAACATGGGCAGATAAAGAACCCGACAACAAACAACCCAAATCCCATTGCTGAATGGGGTATTCTCGACACTGGCATGACAAAAACATGCAGGGAGACTCTCGGATAAATCAAACGAATACACCAGAACTGGTTTGATGAAAGCGACCCGGAAATCAATGTACTCGTCAATGCTAAACGTGCTGTTCTAACTGACTGGAAGAACAACCCTCAGTCTCGAACCAAAGCTGATCCCTTCTACAAGAAGAAAGCAACAGCCCAGTGCAAACTTCGAAATCTACGGAACGACTGGCTTAAAAATAAAGCATGTGAACCACAAAAACTTTCAGATACAACATAAGATGCGGGAATTTTTCAACTCCACTAAATCATTTTATGGGCAAATCACTCATGGCGCAGCCTCTCTCCACTCATCCTATGGTAACTCCCTAATTAAAGACGAAGAAGGCATCTTTCAGTGCTGGAAAGATCACTATCATTCGCTGCTCATTCGAAACACCGATGTGGATGTCGTTACTACCCAGCAGGTTGCTCAGCATCCAGAGCTAACCCACCTTAGCTATCCTCCATCCCTGGATGAGGTAGCTACAACCATCAAGCAGATGAAAAATAACAAAGCCTCAGGGCATGATGGAATCCTAGCAGAGTTATATAAAGCAGATCGACCTCTGCTTACCAGCTGTCTCCACTCGGTCCTGGAGAATATATGGGAAAAGGAGGAAATTCCCCAAGCTCTTAAAGATGCCTCCATCATCAATATTTATAAGAACAAGGGAGACCAGTCTGACTTTGGCAACTACATCAGAATCTCGCTGCTGTCCGTAGCTGACAGTCATCGAACGAATAGTAAATGTAACGCTGGCGGGCAACTGAAAAGGTATAAGGAAAGTCTTAAGACAAACCTGAAAAAGTGCCAAATCGTCCCCCTCACCTGGGAGACGATTACTCCACACCGTAACGTTTGGTGGAGCAATACTTTTGCGTTAGCCCGACTGCATACTGAGGCAGACAAGCGCCAGCGCCGGAAAGACGCTGCCGCCGCCCTTCCCGCACTATATGTAGCCCCCCACACGTGCAACATCTGTGGAGGTCATAGTCGGTCCCGTATCGGCCTTTCTAGTCACCTCAGAGCTCACCAACGAAGGTGATATTCCTAATAACTCATATCATTGTCTCGTAGTTGGCTCAGCGTCATACTCGATTCCGAGTGACAGCAAAGTAGTAATAGTAGTAGTATGTGTGTGTGTGTGTGTGTGTGTGGATCAGTAGAACCGATGCATTCACAGAATTAATAAGATGCATAGTATTACAATAACAACATTAAAGATGCCGAAGATAACAAGGCAGAGAAAATTATGAGAACAGCTCGTGGAGGTCTGGTACAGGTGGATATTCGTTGACTGAACAGGGACGTGACCAATAAACACACAGCTGGGTGTAACGTGACCAATAAACACACAGCTGGGTATAACGTGACCAATAAACGCACAGCTGGGTATAACGTGACCAATAAACACACAGCTGGGTATAACGTGACCAATAAACACACAACTGGGTGTAACGTGACCAATAAACACACAGCTGGGTATAACTTGACCAATAAACACACAGCTGGGTGTAACGTGACCAATAAACACAACAGCTGGGTATAAATAAACACACAGCTGGGTGTAACGTGACCAATAAACACACAGCTGGGTGTGACCAATAAACGTGACCAATAAACACACAGCTGGGTATAACGTGACCAATAAACACACAGCTGGGTATAACGTGACCAATAAACACACAGCTGGGTATAATATGACCAATAAACACACAGCTGGGTAACGTGACCAATAAACACACAGCTGGGTATAACGTGACCAATTAAACCCAATAAACACACAGCTGGGTATGACCAATAAACACACAGCTGGGTGTAACGTGACCAATAAACACACAGCTGGGTATAACGTGACCAATAAACACACAGCTGGGTATAACGTGACCAATAAACACACAGCTGGGTATAATATGACCAATAAACACACAGCTGGGTACAACGTGACCATTAAACCTACAGCTGGGTATGAGGTGACCAGTAAACACAAAATAAATACATAATCCATAACAACAATAGATGAATGAGCAAGAAAAAGAAAGTAAATTAGGAAAACAAGGAAAAGAAAAATCTGTCAAAACAATAACAAAATCAGCTGGAATAAATGAACAGGTAACTATTTACTGTTTTTATGGTGGCTTGTACTGTATATCATTAAAATATATTAAATAAAGTTACCTACAGACACAGAAAATGACCTTGTAGTACATCTAAATCTTCTGGGAATATTTTGTAGTTAAAGAGTTATTCAGTCCTAAACATTCTGAAATGATCGAATAAGAATGATACCAGTACACCAAACGGCTTTGAGAAATCGATATCCGTATTAGCAATGAGAGGCACGTGTGTGTGTGTGTGTGTGTGTGTGTGTGTGTGTGTGTGTGTGTATACGTTTGTGTGTGGCTCCGTTCACGAGTCATCTGAGTGTATATTTTTGCGTCTATGAGTTCCGTATCTCCTTACGTGTGTGTTTTGTTTACATGAGCAGCCTTATATTTGTAAGTAGTTTTCACCAAAGATTTTTTCTAGATGTCACTCTTACCTTCAAAACACGAAGCGCTGTACTCAGGTAAACACTGTACTCAGGTAAACAATATATTGGCAAGTAATCTGAACCACAACCCCCAAAAATATATAAATCTGACGTTTTTTGCTTTAACCAAAATCAGTTAATTACTGTACATGTGGGTTTATGAGGTGTGATATAAATATAAGAGGAGTAAGTAGACCCACGACATATGTTCTAGGGCTGGCTCATTCATACCCTATGAGGCTTTGCATACCTTATTGTCTCCCCATGCATCATTCACCCACTCCAGAATGTCAAATCAATGTTATGCCTCACTAGACTCCATGTACCACAGGACATGTACGAGAAAAAATATACTCTCTCTCTCTATATATATATATATATATATATATATATATATATATATATATATATATATATATATATATATATATATATATATAAATATATTTCACCAAGAAGAAAGGCTCAATATAATATCGGATATAGTTCCTGCAGATGTAACGTTGAAAAAAAAACATATTTATATAGTCTATATTTAGGAAAGTTTTCCGCAACACCTGCGTCGACGGCCCCACGGTGTGATGGCACAGCTGTTCCTCCCAATCTCCCCCTCCACTCCCACCCCACTCGCCTTGTCTCTCTTGTTACACTCCCCTTCTCTTTCTACCTCCCCCACCCTCACCCCACTCGCCCTCTCTCTCTCTTGTTACACTCTCCCGTCTCGTTGTCTCCCATCCCCCGCTCACCTCTGTCTGTCTGGCTACACTCTCCTGTCTTTCTCACCTCCCATTCTCACCTGTCTCTCTATTACACTCTCCTGTCTCTTTTACACCTGTCCCAATTCCTACACATATCTGTCTTTCTTATTACACTCTCGTCTCTCTGTCTCTCCCCACCCCACACCCACCTCTCTCTGGTTACATCTCTCTCTACCTCCCCACCCCCAATCACCTGTCTCTTATAACACTCTTTTCCTTCTTCTCTACTCTTCTTAAATATTTCTATTTTTTCTCTTGTTTCTTTCAAATTAATATCGTCCCTAGCTTTTTTTTCATTTTTTTTTCACTTCCGCTGTATCATGTTATATTCTTCTTCTTTCTTTCTCTCTCTCTCTCTCTCATTCTATTTGTTACTAACGCCTTTTCTTCCCTGCTTTATTTTTATACTGTTATCATTTCTACCTCTCAGTCCTTACCCTCTTTCCTTTTCTTCTACCTTACTTTCCATTTTTTCTCAATTTCTTCCTCTTTCTCTCCTTCTCTTTACCTCTCATCCCTGTAGTTATTCGTTCTATACTCCTCATCCTATCAAATGTAACTTATTTCAAACCCCAAGTGGATATTGACGCTTTTCACGGGATGATAATAAACCTAAGTATCTAATAAACTTAATTTTTTGTTTATAAACCCTTGAGTAAATTCACAATTAGTTTAAGTATATACAAATTGTATCCATAACCAAGACCTTGAATAAGATATTGAAGGTTAAAGGCAACTAATTAGGAATCAGCTGTCCAGGTAATGATTCACAGATGGGGCTAGTTAACGATGAGGTTATAATGAGGCCACAAGGGAGTCACAGTTGGTCATAATTAGGTCACAGTGAATGAGTTGTAGTAGATTTTCAATAATTCCCTTAAGACTGTCAATGAAATAAGGTCGTATTGATAGTGTATTCGAGCTGGGATCACAATTACTGTGGTTGGAAAAGAATTGAGTCATAGTGGAGCGACAGTGAATTCTGTTGAGGTAAGAATGGTATTATGGTGAGGTAACAATGTTATCATGGTAGGTAATAATGGTATTATGGTAAGGCGACAATGGTGGTGGGGGGTGCTGTGAAATATGGAAATTGTGAAAATTACAGAGACACAGTGGGATAACTCTGTGTGGACAGCACTAAGATGTAGTCACCCTGGATCGCTAAACGCATAGCAATTTAAGGTGTTTGTCTTCAATGTGCTGAGAGATGACCGAAGAAGAGGGACGGAGGAGGGAGTGGTGAGGGGAATGAGTAACTAGATGGTAGATAGAAGGGTAACAGAAGGGAGTACGAATTATTAGTTTTATACGTAAGCGTAAAACTAGAGACTTGGGGGATTAAAGAAGATAAAAGAGAGAGAGAGAGAGAGAGAGAGAGAGAGAGAGAGAGCTATGACGAAGAGATGACTAGACACCAATTTCTCTAAGTTTGTGTCAAGGTTGATAAAGTCACAGCAACAGACCTTAAGGAAAAAATAAACCCACCTCAACCACGATGCCCTATGTCTTTTCTATAGGGATATATTCTTGAAGTCAATTATTATTATTGACACAAGACACATCTGGTTAAAACTGGAACAAAAACCAGCAGGTCGCTTTGGGGTTAAATCTCTACTATGACGTCAGATATGAAAAACAAAAACATTATTTCTCTGTTGTTGAACTTCGGTGGTTCTATGCCAATGTGTTCTCTCGTATTGAAGAGCCAAAAGACTGAGGTTATTGATAGGATTTAGGTCAGGTGCGGTCTATGCGTTTAGCTATGGAGCATAACTTTGTCGACTCTGACCCACTGTACTGTAACCGGACAGCCGAAGTATATGAAAGAGTTTACTGTATACGAGTATCTAGAGTAAACCTCCGCTAGCTTTTGGGAGACTAGGTTGTGTGGCAGCGTTTGTGGTGGTGGTGATGAGAGGGCATGTGAGGCAAGGGGAGGTGTGTGGTGGTGGTGGTGGTGGTGGAGACAGGGCAAGTGAGGCAAGGAGAGGTGTGTGGTGGTGGTGGTTGGTGAGAGGGCATGTGCAAGGAGAGGTGTGTGGTGGTGGAGACAGGGCAAGTGAGGCAAGGAGAGATGTGTGGTGGTGGTGTTGGTGAGAGGGCATGTGAGGCAAGGAGAGGTGTGTGGTAGTGGTGAGAGGGCATGTGAGGCAAGGAGAGGTGTGTGGTGGTGGTGGTGGTGGTGGTGAGAGGGCATATGAGGTAAGGATTAATAATTTTTTAAATTAATTTAATTTTGCCACTTATAGCTGCTAGTTTATTGTGCACCCCATACTCATCCTCTAAGCGGTAGCGCAAAAGGATTACAGAGTAGGGTTCACAAAAGGTCAGTATAACTAACCCCCGTGGTCAGGATATTATGGCATTGAATGTTACAGAGTATTTCAAATAAATTCTTTATTTAGTTCTGTACATAAAGGGTAACTTATTCGCAACTGCTTGAGTACAGGAGTGTGAGGCAATATGCGTGACAAGGAGAGGTGTGTAGTGGTGGTGGTGGTGAGAGGGCATGTGAGGCAAGGAGAAGTGTGTGGTATTGGTGGTGGGGTGGGGGCACATGAGACAAGGAAAGGTGGTGATGAGAGGGCAGGTGAAGCAAGTAGAGGTGAAATCACCCAGAGCTCAGGAGAAGGATGTGTAGGTATGAGGAAGGATAAAGAAGAAATACCAAAGGATATGTTGCCTGGAGAAAGGAATGTATGAGTACAGGAAGAAGGGTGTGTGGGGGGGAGGTGCTTAGTTATGGGGAATGGGATTAATGAACGTGGGGAGAGAGGAATGTTTAATAGTGATGTTTAATGGTGATTTCTAATGGTGTAATGAGTGATGGTGTTTGATGGTGGTGGTCGGGGGTATTGTATAGGTGATGTTTCATAATGGTGTCGAAGGCATGCTGGGGCTCAATGCACAGCCAGACATGAAGGATAAAGAAGTCACGACATATAGTCGTGGGGGGAAAGGTTGGAAAAGAAGTTTAATGAGTTAAACAAAGGGGGACGACACCCCTTGTTTTACATATTACAGAGTTTGTTGACTAACTAAGCTAACCTAGGATTTAGGATGAGGTTACACAATGGTTACTTTGGCTGGCAATGACTAGTTTGATTTTTCAATTCCATGTTTATTAAAATATTAATACTGTATTACGTTATGGACTCACTAGATTGTGACGTTAAATGTGATCTTATACCATCTGAGTTTTAATCTAAGGTGGATCGGTGTGGCGGACATATATGGGTCACGGGTTGGGTTGTTGTAGTGCGGACAGACTCCGTGGCCACCAGGCGTGAGGTCGTTCTCTGTTGATGTCTTCCCGGCGCAGGTGGTCTGGGCTGTGAGGGTCGTCCAGGAGCTTGTTCCAAACCTCCTTCCCTAGGCGATGGAACTTGCCGTTGAGGGCCTTCGTTTTATTTCTCTGGTGGATGGTTTCTACTGTCTCCTGGCAGGGTGGCGCTTGGCCATTGGCTGTCCTCAGACACTTGTTTTGGAAACTCTGTAGTTGTTGTAGTCTGGTCTTCCCGAGCGTGACGAGTGGCATGTGTGGGTACTCCAACACGGGCCTTGTATCTTCAAAGGCATCAGTTTAAAACGTTTTAATTTGGCGGCGGGGACTTTGGCTTTCTTTTGTTTGTCCTTCAAGTGGTACGTGATGCCCGTCCGAGAGATGATGAGGCCAAGCAGCCTGCCTTGTTTAGCGTACTCAATCTCTTCGTCGTCGATCATCAATGAGGCCGGCTTGAATTTGACTACGGGTATGACCTTCTCATTTCGTTTTGTTTGTTTTTATCTTCCAATTATTTTCATTCATCGAGATATCCTCTATTGCCCGAGCAGTGAGTCGCACCATCCTTGCCGTGGAACTTCCTGGGCAGTTGACGATTTGTGTCACATAGTCAGCATACATGACGAACTCGCTGCTGACGATTGGGGGTGGCAGGTCAGCCGTGTCGATCGTGTAAAGGGTTGGTGAGAGACAAGAGCTCTGCTGCATGTTCTTGCATCTTGATTTTGGCTCTGCGGTCCGTAATGAAGTTGCACAGCTGGCGCGTCAAGTTTTCAGGTAGCCCCAGTTGTATGATCTTATATTGCTGCCCCGCGAGCCAAACCTTGTCAAACGCCTTGCTGACGTCCCTCAGCACTACGTTGCACTGCAGGCGGCCAGTCATCGCGTTGGCAATCTGCTCGTAGGCCTGCGCCATGGCGGTGGATGTGCCTTGGTACGGGCTGAAGCCGAACCGGCGAGGATTATGCACGCCTTCGTCATCCAGATACATCCGCAACAGCTTGTTTACTATTTTTTCGAGGATTTTGGTTGGTACCTCCAGTAGCGATATTGGTCGAAAGTTTTCGACTTTGTTTAAAGGCTTCCCTGCTTTCGGTATGAGGCGGATGACGGCGATTTTGAACATCTTTGGGAAGTATCCAGAGGCGAGGCAGACATTGCATATAAGAGCAAGCCTCTCCATCATGTTGTCGGGAAGTTTGGGCCAGGATCTTCTTGTTAATATGGCTTTGCCCAGGTGACTTGTTTTTAAACCCTTTTATGACGGATGACACATTTGCAGGAACTATGCTCTCCGTCAGGTAAGTGTCGTCCGCAAATAGAGTGAAGTCAGTCCGTGGGAGCGGCTGAAGCACGTGCTGATGGTTCTGCAACTGACCTAAAATGTCCTCCTCAAACTCCCTGTCGAAACCCTCGTTCTCCTCTTCACTAAAGGTAAAGATCTTTCGAAAAAATCGCCCTTGTAATTGTTCTTGGTTTTCGACTTGGAATATTTTCTCGTTGTTTTGATCAATCAGGTAAGGGACCGTGCTAGAGGTGGAACACATCAGTCGCTTGATCCCCATCTAGAAGGCAGCAGAGTCGCGGTAGTTGTTGGCTGCCTCCCACACCAAGGCCCTCATTTTTGTCGACGTTTGCTCTCGTGCTGGATATCCGTTTGTAGTATCCACCCACGGATACTGGCTAGCTGTCTCACGTGATCGTTCTGGATACTGAGCTGCCTCAGCTGGTGACTAATGTGAGGGTGGGGAATGGTCCTGTTTTGGTTGTGATGATTGTAGGGTGATGGTGGTTATATTTAACGAGGCTGTTCTGTGGTGACTGGTGATACAGGTGATGTTAAAGATGTTGATGGTATGTGGTGGTGCTTGTGGTAGTGTGGTAGCGGTAGTGTGATAGCGTCTGGTAGTGTGGCAAGGTCGGATAGTGTGGTAGGGTCTGGTAGTGTGGTAGTGTCTGGTAGTGTGGTAGCGTCTGGTAGTGTGGTAGCGTCTGGTAGTATGGTAGTGTCTGGTAGTGTGGTAGCGCTGATAGTGTGGTGTGGCCTAGTAGTGTGGTAGTGTCTGGAAGTGTGGTAACGTCTGGTAGTGTGGTAACGTCTGGTAGTGTGGTAGTGTCTGGTAGTATGGTAGTGTCTGGTAGTGTGGTAGCGCTGATAGTGTGGTGTGGCCTAGTAGTGTGGTAGTGTCTGGAAGTGTGGTAACGTCTGGTAGTGTGGTAACGTCTGGTAGTGCGGTAGTGTCTGGTAGTGTGGCAGAGTCTGGTAGTGAGGTTTCATAACTGTGCGTTGTTGGTGGTTTTCGATGGTAGAGTTTAGGAGATGGTGGTTGGTGGTGGTGATAATGGATGGTGGTGTTAGGGGTGGTGGTGTTGGTGTTAGTGGTGATGGTGGGGTAATGGTGGTTAGGTAGGTGATGGTGGTGTTGGTATCGGTGGTGGTGGTGGTGATGGTGGTAATGGTGGTGGTGGTGATGGTGGTAATGGTGGTGGTGGTGATGGTGGTAATGGTGGTGGTGGTGATGGTGGTAATGGTGGTGGTGATGGTGGTAATGGTGGTGAGAGGTGGTTTGTGTTGATGATTGTGGTGATACTGGTGGTGATGATGGTGGTAGTGGTGACGGTGGTGGTGGTAGTGGTGATTGTGGTGGTGGTAGTGGTGATGGCGGTGATGGTGGCAGAGGTGATGGTGGTGGTGGTGGTAAAGGTGGTGGTGGTGGTGGTAATGGTGGTGGTGGTGGTAATGGTGGTGGTGGTGGTAAAGGTGGTGGTGGTGGTGGTAATGGTGGTGGTGGTGGGAATGGTTGTGGTGGTAGCAGTTGTGGTTTTAGTGGTGGTGGTGGTGGTGGTGGAGAATAAATTGTTTTCTATTATTATTATATTTTTCTTTCATATACAGTCTAGTTAATCTATGAACATTTTTGGGACAGTCTAGAATAAATTACCATAGTAATTATTATCATTGAATCATTATCTGTAAAATTCACTTTATTGCAAGAAATAATCCGCCAAAAATAACAGGTACAACATATCATTATAATTCTTTTAAAATTACTTAATTTTTTGGCCGTCATCGACACTATCTATTTTTGCTCTAATTTTTACGAAAGTGGAATGGAATATTTGTATAAATGTACAAACTTAAATGAGAAAAATATATCACAAGGCATAGTGATCTGATATATCTTGACGTGGAAGATGATGGATGAAGTCACTGTACATATCATAATAAGAGGCGGTTCTGTATCGATGGTGCGTGTAAGAACAATACCACGATCAAAGTCTAAATATACCAAGTCAACCCACTTCGAGTCGAAAATTCATCCTAAGCCGTGCATGACGTCATCTGGTCGGCGTCCCGAGGGGGGTGGCCCGGGGTGGGAGCTCAGTTAGCAGCTGGCCATTGTGGTGTGAAGGTCTGTGACAATGCCTCATAAATGCATCATAACTGGATGCATATCAAATTATAGACCACATAATACAAGTTTGATATTTTCATCGATTTCCAAAGGATGAAAAACAGAGAAAAAAGTGGATTTTATTGTGCATGCAGCAAATATATAGGGTGCAACAGGAGGAAGGGCAATACTTGAGATCAGTTGGCAGGTTTAAATTTAAATTCCTTAAAGTTTAAAGTTCAGCTAGGGAACCGGATGTGGAGAGACAAGTACCTATTTGTTGCTTGAAACCGTTGCATAGCCTAGTCATCTGAAATATATCTAGTATCCATATTGATAAAGTGAAAACCTCTACACATACCCTGTACATACCAACTTGTATTCACTGATTTACTGTAATAGCTTAGGGAGAGAGAGAGAGAATGATGATAATTATAATCATTAACTATTTTTATTATTTTCCTTAACTATTTTATCTAATTCTTGTATTCCTTCTGCGCCCCCCCCAGGTAAACAGCTTGCCCATTTGCCTTTGATTACCTAATTGGTTTTACACTGATACTGGCAGAAAAATCCTGAGAGTATAAATAATAATAAAGAGAGGAAGAAGAAGACTATTAATAATAATTAAAATAAATTTTTAATAATAAGAATAAGAATATTATAAAAATAATGATTATATGAGAAGTTCAAGTTGCTAACTGAAAAAATCAGGAAATATGGCAAGAATATCTTTTAATACAGTGGGGTGGTCTCACCCATGATAATATACGAGTCTTCCCTTTCTACCGTTTTCTTCCACTATGAGCCATTGACGTCACATAATTAGTTCAGCCTCCTAAGGATGGGTTGACTTGGTTTAATTAGACTTTGACCACTATACTCTAAATTTTACTGATCGTATTTTAAGTACAATGAGCTGCGATCCAACCTTTTAATCTGGTGGACTAACATGAAATCAGTAGCAACATTAAAACATATTTCATATTTCATAAAATAAATTTAATTTAGGCTACATTTATTACAATTATTGCATTTTATCGTATTTATATTAATGACGACATGCCTTGCTAACAAATGGTTCCAGGTTCGAATCCATGGTAGGGCTAGACTATGGGCAGTACAGTACAGGTGGCTAATTATCCGGTCTTTTTTTTATTATTATTCCTTGACACTGGGTCATACAGCTAGATAACTTAAGGTGTAGTTATTGAGTTGGCGACAGCTTCTACAACTTAAATTCACGCATTTTGGTGGCCTAAGGACCGGTCAACCTTGAACATGAAGGCAACCATTATTAGTAATAAGTCTGTTATTTACTAACCACCTTCAATAGAATAAGAAAAAAAAATAGATCTTAATTCCTAATAGGACATCTAGTGCATAAAATGAACGAGGACCTCAATTAATAATTACATCCCGATAAAATGTTGTTGAACCTCCAGGAAACAGATTAATTTCAGTTTCACGCACCCTGTTGATGAAACATGTACCAAACGCCAGGTGTGGTGCATTATAAACTTGTAGATTTAATGTCTGCCACTTGACAACATGCGGTGATAAATATAAAATGATTTTAATTTGTTCAGAGTACATGGTGGTGTTAAATACAGTACTTCAAAACACAGCTGTATGTTAATATTACCCCAGCCATCTTATTAATTATGGGCGGACATTTCGTCACCAGTCTATTGAATACCGCGTTATATTTATATTTATTTTGGAGGCGATGAAGCCAAGGATAGGTTAGGTTAGGTTAGGGTTATACTGAACAGGTGACGGCTTGGTCGGTGACGAAATGTCCTACACTGTTAAAAAAATCTTCTAAAATTTACAGAAAATTCACTGGTTATATTGTTGCCAAACATTTTCTGTATAATTTACAGAGATTCTGTATATATTTTTACATAAGATATCTGTTGAATTAACAGATTGTTGGAAGTTATTGGAAGTTCCAACAACTTGTCCCTGAATACGAATTCGCAACTTTCGATTTACAGCAGGTACCTACTTTGCTGCAAGGTGAACAGGGACCAAGGGGACTAGGAAGAGTGCCCAAACAACTTCTGCTGGCCCGGGAATCGAACCCGTGACATATTGCTTGCGAGGCGAGAGCGGTACCACTCCACCAACGCCCCCACCCCATGTGATGATGTGGCGCTCTTTGAAATAATGTAAACAAACACGGACATACGACGGACGTGAAGCACAAACAACCGCCAACCGCATATTCAGTAATTACATATAGAAATAACAGCATTAACATGCAATTTTAAATGTTCTTTGCACCATGAAGTGTATATAGTGTGATAAAATGTCAGTTTATATTGATAATTAAACAAATTGAAACAGAGAAAGAGAGTGTCTGAAATATTTTACAGAACAAAAAAAGTAATTCAAATTACTACGTTTTCCTGGTCGGAAATACAGAAGAAACATGTAAAAAATTCCTTTTTCATAGAAACACATCTTCACCGAGGCGGTACTCGAGTCTTTAATCAGGGCTGGTTTGAAACTGTGACAGGTAAGACCCATTACAGTTGAGTAGATAATGATTTCGAGAGTGACAATCATTGTACTGTAGTAAGATTGGTCATGGTGGGCAACGTACCAGTATACAAGATAAATTACCTACTTAGCGTGTTCTTGAATTTTTAAGCATTTCTAAATACAGTTTGACACTTCGGGACTTGCTAATACTGTACTTCTCACTGCAAGTGAGTTTTATTACTGTCAGGGCTGTAACGAGCAGGATGGTTGTTCGCCGCCCGCTTGCTTGTTCGCGTCCCCCACTTGGGGGGGTTAGGCGGAGGTGAGAACGTCACTGCTGCCTCGCACAGAGGGCAGACACTACCCAGTTAGCACCACAACTGCACCTCTCCGCTGCTCGCCCAAATTCTGGTTGTGTTTTTATCTGAGGCTCTGGACTCTTGGTCTGTTTCCTCAGACCTTCACAAATCGACTGTCTATCTCCGGACACCTACCCCAACCACTGCTGCGGCTGCCACGTCATCGCCAGTTCCTCCACACCCTCTGTGCACCTGGTTATTTCTCCTATGTAGCAAGACATCGCCCGCCGTCGCTCAAGTGAGGAAGCTGACTTGACCTCTCCCCCTGAGAGCGGATCACTGCATTTCTGAACCTTCCCCAGGGCTGCCGCCTTAGGAAATATCTATTCATTGTTTCTTTCCCTTTTAATTGTTTGACTCCCGTAATTGTTTGATTCTCTAAATTATTTGATTCCATTAATTGTTGACTCCATTAATTGTTTGATTCCCTTAATTGTTTGATTCTATTAATTGTTTGATTCTCATAAGTGTTTGACTCCCGTAATTGTTATTTCATGTTTGTTTGAGTGGTGTCAGAGTTTTGTGTTATTTTTATAGTAAAGAGATGTCAATCTCGAACGGTTGTTTGATATCCCTCGGAAAACCATGGTTCTTGACTTTCCTTTTATAAGATCCTGATTAGGCTGGCAAGGGATTTCTATCCCTAAGTCCCAGGCCTTTACAATTACTATGCAAACAAACAGAGTTGCCACAATAACGCATCAGCCACTGTACCAGGTGTAAGTGTAGGCGACTGTATCAGCAAGTCTCGTAGTACCCGCCATGGAACTCATAAAGGGATAATTTTTGTCAAGATCTCAGTATTTCCATAATAATTTTCAAATGTGTACGAGACTTGTTAGGGGCCAGTCGAAAGGAGAGTTTACCTTTCTGAACGATTAATTCAGAGATTCATATTTTCATCCATATGTCAACCAGAACTTTAGCCCTGCGTATAATACATAGGAATTCATGATTATCTTCATCTTTTTACACAAACGTTACGGAATTCCATAATTACCACTATCACTCTTATATTATCACAACAGTCTAATTCCATGTGAAGGATTAAAATTTTAGTTAAGTATAGATAGATGGATAGATTCGACAGATTAGTTAGATTAGACAGATTAGATTAGATAGATAGTTTGGAGATGTTTTAAAAATGTAAAATTAAATCAAAGCACAAAGTTACTAGAAAACTAGTAAATTACAAAAGTTAATTCTGGCACTGGGAAATATTTCAGGTAAGTAAGATCACACATTTAGCATCGATTTAAAAATTTATTTCGATCCCTCACTTAACCCGCTCGACACTTTAGGGTTTTATTTTGGCCAGACGATTTTATTCAGTTTAGAGAATACCTGAAACAAAATATGACGTCACACAAATATTCTACTATGGAAATAATGAAAATCTTACTTAAAAAATATTCTTAGGAGTGTTGTTAAAATACCTTCGCAAGACGTGGGACAACTATACGTAATGACCTGACCTCTATGTGCATATTTTCATTGGATCTTAACTTGTGCAGTGCGTCAGATTCATCAATAAGATAATTATATATGATTAAAAATAAACAAATTCGCAGTTGGAGTATGGTCGATGTTGTTTTCCTGTATCAACAATGTGACCCCAGATTATGACCTAAATAGGTGTAAATACGACAAATTATTTCAAGGTTAGACCACAGAGTGACTCGACTATTGACATTTGTATAATTTTTACATGTTTATTTATTTTTTAACGGGGATTAGCCCTTCCCAGGCACAGGTCACTGACCCACATCAGGGCCTGGGAGGGGGGATTAATAATAATAATAATAATAATAATAATAATAATGAAAATAGATAAAAATTATAACAAATAAAAACAAAATAATAATAATAATAATTAATGAAAATAGATAAAAATTATAACAAATAAAAATAAAAATAATAATAATAATAATAATAATAATAATAATTAATGAAAATAGATAAAAATTATAACAACAAATAAAAATAATAATAATAATAATAACTATAAATAAATACAAAAACGAAAAAATAAATCATGAATGAGAAACGATATACAACTGTATGTTGTGTTGTCAATTGTAAGAGAAACAATTGAGACCCTGCAATTGTGGGTAAATGAGGCAGAAAATCAGATTAGCAACCTGGGACTTGGTCACAATGTTTGTGATGCCATATGGCAGCAGGGTCTACCATAGACAACACATTATGCTTCCAATATTTTCCCAGGCGGCAGTACCTCCCTGTTGGTAGCTGCCTACTACTTGTGGTGGTGGCGTATGGCTGTGGTGGTGATGTATGGTAATGTACGTATGGTGGTGGTGATGATTATTGTTGGTAATGTATGATGGTAAATGTGTGGTGATGGTGGTGGTGATATATGGTGGTGATGGGGAGGAGTTATTATTGTTGGAGGGGATGATAGTAACGTGTTTTAAGGTGGTAGTGGTGATGAATGCTTGTGGTGGTGAAGTGAATTTGTGGTGGTGGTAGTGATGTATGCTGATGATAATAAAAGCTTAATGTGGTAATATACAGTAAGATGGCGATTTGAGTTAACAGTGATGAAGTGTGTTCATGGTGCTGTGAAGTGATGTGTTTAATTATTGTTGATGATGGTGATGTGTGTTGTTGGTGGTAGTGGTGATGTGTAAGAGTTGTGAGCGATATATATATATATATATATATATATATATATATATATATATATATATATTGGTGATTGGTGATAAAATATAATAGCGATGGTAGTGGTTTTGTGTGGTGATGTTGGTGGTGATGTTTAATGGTGATGATGATTATGGTGATATTAATGTTAGAGATACCAAAAGCAGTAAAAGAATTATAGATAATTGTGGCACTGATGGTACTTGTGGTACCGGTATTATAAATAGTACGAGATATAGTTGTAGCCTCAGCCTTAGTGATGTTATATATAATAGTGGTAGTGATCGATAGTATAAAGCGGTATTGGCAGTATTGGTGGTAGTTGTGGTATTAATTTTAATGCTGGTATCTGTTGCAGTAATGGTACCAGATATAGTAGTGGTCTCAATTGTAGTGCTGGGATCGCTATTAGCAGTCGTGGTATCAGCTATAGTGGTTGTATTCAGGTATGGTGATAGTTATAGTGTCAGTGGTAATGGTAGTGTCAGTGGTAATGGTAGTATCAATGGTAATGGTAGAATCAGTGGTAATGGTGGTAATGGTAGTATCAGTAGTAATGGTGGTAATGGTAGTATCAGTGGTAATGGTGGTAATGGTAGTATCAGTAGTAATGGTGGTAATGGTAATATCAGTGGTAATGGTAGTATCAGTGGTAATGGTGGTAATGGTAGTATCAGTGGCAATGGTGGTAATGGTAGTATCAGTGGCAATGGTGGTAATGGTAGTATCAGTGGTAATGGTGGTAATGGTAGTATCAGTGGTAATATTGGTAATGGTAGTATCAGTTGTATGGGCGATATCAGTCGTAAGGTATCATTAGTACTGGTAATAATAGTTATAACAGTGGTATGGGTGGTAGTACTGGTATCAATGGTAGGATAAGTGTTATCTAAAATTCGTCTGTGTTATTGTCAACATTCTTCCTCTCACTGGTGAGGATAGTCTAAACATTCTTACTAGGAATGTTCTTATGTATGTGTTAGGGTGAAGAATGGTCGTGTAGATGGTAATGATCAGTGTTAGGTAGATAGGTTGTTGTTGGGTTCTCTCCATTACCATTCGACTCCTGTACACAGAGACTATCGTTTTATCATCTAAAATCTGAACAGTAATGGATGACTTGAAAGAAATATAAGTATGATAATCATGTAAGTCATGTGTAGTGCATGTATAATATTCTTTCTCTGTGCCCAAATGTTGGAATAAAACATAGTAATCATGTGTCTCTTACTAAGCCAACTTTAGACCTCAAACACATACAAGAGATTGTGAGAACTTGGTGAGGAACTTTCGTGTATATTCGGAGTGTGTGAGGCGACCTCTCTGAGCTGTTACGTCCTCACAGCTTTGCCACCACTTCCCAGCCTAAAGGTTACGTCATTCACCCGTCTAACTTACTCCTCTATTTGGGTGCACTTTTTCTCTGCTGGGGGAAATCTCGAAATATCATCGTATATAATTAAATGTACAAGATGGCGGAGCAGCTTTGTGAAGTTTAAGTAGGAGCTATTTACTTATGGTCATACATACAGGCGCACACACACACACAAGTATACAACAACCAGGTGTAAACAGACATACATGACCCTATACATACACAAATGAGGACCCCTCGATAGTAAAAAGTAGCGTAAATAAGGAACTTAGAGATGAGGAGAAAGAATTAGGAAAAGGAACTGAAAGGATAGAAGAGAAGAAAAGAGGCGCAAGAAAATGTTGGAAATGTTTGTGATGATAGTGATGAAAAAGGTGATGATGATGATGATGATGATAATGAAGATGATGATGATGATGATAACTCTAGTGATGGTGAAATAGACAATTGTAAAGACTGATCGTGAATATGGCTAAAAGCATTACAATATAATGAATCGGATCGCAAGAGTCGTTAGGAACGTATTATTCATTACAAACATTACAAGTTAGTTTCAAACCCATCGTGTAAGGGATCCCCTCTGAGCTGAATGAAATCATCTGGCGTTAGTCGAATAAAATATTAAAATTGGCGTCCCCATAGTGAAAGAATTAGGGCAGACTATTCAAAAATAAAGTAAACTATTATTTTCGATTTCTATTTTACAATTAACAAATTCATATTATTTTAAAGATATATAATGCAGTAAGCAGATTTAAAAGCTAAGTTAGTATTTTCAGCATCACGTTAACGAAATAATTTAAAATGTGACGGATCATCATTAAGTCAGATGGTCTCACCGCCAGCAAAGAGAAGTAAAGATGAGTTAATGGCTACCTTTTCACATCGCTTATACATATTAATATTAAATTCAAATAAACATTCATCAACTGATAACCTAACCTAACCTAACCTAACCTAACATAACAAACCCAACCCAACCCAACCCAGCCCAACCCAGCCCAACCCAGCCCAACCCAACCCATCTCATCCTAACCTAACCTAACCTAACCTAACCTAACCTTCATCTGAGAACGGTCATGCACAGCCCTTGATAAATATAGTTTAATTGTACGCATCAATAGATTCCTGAAGGTGATGTTAGTAAACAGTGATGTGTGTCAATACTTGCAATGGCGCTGTTACCTAAGTTTGAGTTAGTTATATTTTTTTAGGAAGTGAAAATTAACTCTCAGTCGGGAATTTAATGGTGATGGTAGAGAAAATAGAAACTTGAGAATATTGTAGTTAAAAGTCTCAAATGCATAACAGGACGTGTCTAAAGGAGTAAAACTGTTCTTGTAAACTTTCCGACGACTGTACATTATTCCAGGGTTCGATCCTCACATAGTATGCAGTTCTTCACCAAGTGTTCCAATACTATCGAGTTTTCTTATAAAGCAATTTACAAAATACCACCAGGAATTAGTTAGAATTTGGATACGTCTCCCAAAATACTTAGCAGTTTCTCAATATAATACGATTTTTCTCAAAACAACACCGTTACTATTATTTGGTTTGCTGAAGATTGATTTAAAAAAGGAGTTTTGAAAATAGAGTTAAGAATCCAAGAAACGCTTTACCGAATTGAGGCCCTGTGGGTGAGCAGTGATACAGGTCATAGCTTCACCATATCTTTGATAACTTCTCAAACTTCAGAAAACAGTGGACAAAAAAAGGTTATGAATGCTTTTCCCTTCATCCATTCTCCTACTTTTTTTTAAAAATATGTCATCGGTATTAAACTAAAAGCTACAGTGCATATGTGAAACGTATACAACTGTATTTCTCTGTAGTTATTCTGTAATATTATATAATCAAACTGGAGAGATTAATTTCCTTTAATGAAATTGATTTTATATGATGTGATTGCTTTGGGATTATCTTACGTTCGTCTGAAAACATTTTAAAAAAGGCTGAGAATGTAGCTGGGGAGTGGTGAGGAGAGAGAGACGACGAGGAGGAGGAGTAGACGAGCCCACCATTTTGAACTCAGAGGGTTACTTGTATCTGGTCACACAGAAATACAACCTGCGTTATATATAAGAGAGACCATGTTTCAAAGTCACCGTATAGACTATTGTGTGCAAGTGAGTACCTAAGCAGCAAAAAAAAAAAAATAGTACACACTTACACACAGACAAAGATTAGCTCTACCTTCCTACCATAAATCCTTTGATGCGGAAAGTTAATATAATGACTCGCATGGTTGCCATTTTTGTAACTCATAATGATAGAAGAGGCGATCAAAAGTCTTTAAATTACAAGTTATCATCCAAAATAATTAATTCATATGATAGACTGAGTTCTTATATGTTTAAAGATTCACGTGCTGTAAAAAAACAGATGTAGTTAATTAGGTGTGACAGAATTGCCTATTGAATCATGTGGGTAAAAGACAACAATTCACAAGTAAGGTATTAATAACGCACGTACAGTACACCCATATTAAATTATATTAGTAGGATTAGAAGGCTGTTACGGTAAATAAAAAGTTAGAAACTTTATATAAACTTACCAATTCACGATTTTTTTTTGTATTTTCAGTTATCAGTGGAAAGAATAAAACGGAATGAGAAAAGTGATACAACAGATGGAGAGAAAAATATATACAAAGAAATATTACCTGAACCAATGACAGGTTTTCAGTTGCTGTGATATCGAGTAAATTTGAAAATATTCTCCCAGTTCAGGAATTGTGAACGTAGACAACAGACTATTGTATAACCCGAGTGATGGTAAGGTTTGGGAGAATATTTAGTTTGACACCATGCGCAGGTAAAACGATCCGGAACCATTTACACTACATGCCAAGGTGAAATTTCAGTACAGTCACTCAAAAAACTCTGTGTAGAAAATTGTGTTAAACAAATATAACACAACGGCCGACGGATTTTGACAACACTACCGAGACAACAGGAGTCGCAGTGTTGGAGGGAAGGATGTGGGGGAGTACAGATAGTTTTTTGAGTGATTATACTTAAAACTATATTTCTTGGACATTTAATAACAACAATTAAACTCTCACAGATGATCAGTAATTGTTAGTTGTGTGTCGTCAAATGTATTAACTTATAAATTATTTTTATTATATTTATTTTTTTTAAATTGTGACTTAAAGTTGAGAGCAGAGCGGTTTATTTCTCAGTAGGGTTGGTGGTGTATAGGACAGTGTACATTTCGTTAGCTCAGTTGTTTTCATGTTCAGTTTCCATATCAGAAATGTTACAATGATGTATGTGGTTATTAGATATTGTATGATGATGATAAAGCAGTTAGTATAGACAAAGTGATGACTGTCTACTGGTGTAACAGGATGATCGATCAGCAAGAGTCTGAGGTTGGAAGAGCCGATAAATTGTTACATTTTTTTTCTGACTTTTTGTCTAAGTTTCTTTTAGTCGCATATTGTGTAAACTGTTTAAACAATATATTGAAATTAAATCCATTATTGAACTTGAAGATGGACACAACACATCCTAAACTTAGACAATACGAACTAATGAGAAATATTTAAGAACTTTTTGTTTATCCAGAGCGGATACTTGAGACAGGTACGATCAGTCTCTCCCTGTCCGAGTTGTTCTGTGTCCTGTGAATTGTTAAATCTGTCTTCTAAAGTTCTGAGAGATGGACTCCAATAGTATTAGTACTTTAAGGTGTTGGAGGTGTATAAGGAGATACAACCAAACCTAACCTAACCTAACTAAAATAGAAGCAAACACAGACACCGAAAGTCAAGCACACTAAGGTGATGGCTAACTTGTTTACATCCAGTGAGTTGGGTGCCATGGTGATATGACCGTAGTGCTTGACGGTTTGTTCCTAAGTTTCTGGAATATTACATCCGACGAATTACAGCATAACCTTTATAAGCTGAGACATGTGTAGAGTGTAAGTGACTATAAACTGCTTATCGTGAACACCTGTTGTTGTCCTACTGAGTCGCAAAGGCCTTAGACCGCCCCCCTGGTATATTATTATTTATTATATACATAAACGACATTGATATACGCGTAGACAGCATAAGTGAATTTGCCGAAGACACTAAAATAAGGCGTGTAATTAAAATTGACGAGGACTCCGCAAAACTACAGGAAGATCTAAACAAATTTTTCGAATAGTCTGAAAAATGGCAGATGAAATTTAATGTGAACAAATGTAAAGTTCTTAGTCTAGGAGGTGTAAACAGAGAAACCAGATACCAGATGAACAACGTTGTTGTAGAGAAATTCGACTGCGAGAAAGATTTAGGAGTAATGATAAGCAGGAATCTTAAACCAAGTAAACAATGTGTATTTGCTCGAAACAAGGCTAACAAAGTACTTGGGTTCATACAAAGGAGTGTTAGTTACAAGATTAGCGAGGTTATCCTAAAACTATATCTTACGCTTGTGAGACCTCACTTAGATTACGCAGTTCAATTCTGGCCACCGTACTACAGATCGGAGATAGAATCCCTAGAAGGAATTCAGAGGAGAATGACAAGACTAATCCCGGGCATTAGGAACCTTGAGTACAGAGACAGGTTAAAGCATCTTAATTTGCACTCCCTCGAGAGACGTAGAGTGAGAGGCGATATGATCGAGGAGTATAAATGGAACTCAGGGCTAAGCAAAGGTGATATAACAAAGGTATTCAAACTATCCAACTAGGAGCGAACTCGTAGCAATGGTTTTAAATAAGACAAATTTAGATTTAGGCGAAAGATAGGTAAACATTGATTTGGAAATAGAGTAGTGAATGAGTGGATCAAGTTACCAAACGTCATCACCAACTCGTATACGCTGGATAGCTTCAAACATCGGTTGATTGATTATATTAGCGATATGGGCCATTAAGCCCGCTGCTATTTCCTCCATTCTTACGTTCTTATGTTCTTTTGCATAAGCAAGAGTAGTGTTGCACTTAAGTAATTTTTTCCAAGCTAACGCCAAACAATTTCATTCAGCTAAAAGAAACTCCTACCCCTCACCGAGTTAATATACGAGTATGCAAGCAGGTGTTAGTTTACGTGAGTAGATGTTAGAATATATAGGCAGGTGTTAGTATATGTAAGCAGGTGTTAGTATATGGAAGCATAATGTGTTGTCTATGGTAGACCCTGCTGCCATATGGCATCACAAAAATTGTGACCAAGTCCCAGGTTGCTGATCTGACTTCTACCTCATTTACACACAATTGCAGGGTCTCAATTGTTTCTCTTACTATTGACAACACAACATACATATATTGTTTCTCACTTTTGATTTTTTTTTCATTTTTGTATTTCTTTATGGATCTTTTATTACTATAATTATTATTATTAGTATTATTATTGTTGTTGTTATTGTTATTGTTATTGTTATTATTATTTTTATTATTATTATTGTTATTATTATCATTATTATTATTATTATTATTATTATTATTATTATTATTATTATTATTATTACATTTTCGCCCCCCAGGCCCTGATGTGGGTCAGTGACCTATGCCCGGGTGGGGTAATCCCGTAAAAAAAAAGAAGAAAAAAAAATATGTAAGCAGGTGTTAGAATATGTAAGCAGTTGTTAATATATGTAAGCAGGTGTTAGAAAATCTTAGTAAAATTTGGACTAATGATGAAATTTTTAAAGCATTTTATGCGTAAGGAGTCTTCAAAGCTTAGCCATTTCAAAGAACTTTTCCTTGTCACTCCTCGACACAGTATTAGAAAGGAGAGAATGGAAATTAGAGGAAATGACGAGGAAAATTAAAGGGGAGAATGAAGATATAAAAGAAAAGAAAAAAGGAAATAATTTTGAGAAATAAAGAAGTGACAAAAAGATAAATGAGAGATCATCTTCAAGATTTCACCACAGGAAGTAGATGCAGGGAAAGAGAGGCATATTATGAGATGATTTAATGTGCTGTATGTGTGTGTCTAAAGTTTAGTGTACAGTAAGTGTGCGTGATTAAGAATACACATTAATTTAAACACTCATATCTGTGAGTTCGTGTGTCTAAATACATGGATTTATGTAAGTAAGGATGATTAAATAAAATATAAGATTTACTAGATAAACAATTTTGCTGGAAATATTGAGTCTGTTTATGTCATTATTATTATTATTATATAGATATATATGTTACGGTGTTTTTGCGAAATTGGTATTTTTGGAAAAATAGCCGAACAATTTTCAAACAGGACAAAAACCCAGTCGGTTTGTGCATTGACCATAAATGCTCGACCACTTTTACAAGATGACTGGCAAACTTGTGGGTCAATTTGCAAAGAAGCCAAACATTATTCATGCAGGATGTAGTATACAATTTTCACTCGCCAAAGAGAGGTTATGCATCACAATTTCATACTTACTGTATCATTACATATTATAACAAAATAATCACTTAAATAGGCAGAAATGTAAAAGTTGTTGTTTACCTGCCACCGTGAATTCATGCTGTTGGAAACGACTGGCTCAACAACCAGAGACTTCCAGACACTACAGTAGTCTTCTTCAGTTGACTCTCTTCACAGAACGCCAGATACAGTAAAGCGTTATCTGGCTATTGTAATGTTACCATATCGTTCACTGGTTGTTAATTAAAGGATATTTCTGCTTCTATGCCCAATAGCGAGATGAACGGCTTTGATTATATCCAATAGATCGTCAACACAGACAAATCTAACAACAGTCCCCTTTTTCTTAATCCCTCTTCACATTTCCTCAACCGGTGAAAGTCCTCCTGAATCTTTCATCTCAGGGTGTTTAAGTTCGCTCAAACGATTTACAATGTGTTCGTACTGAACCCTTGGTAACAAACTTGATGCATTGTCCACTTTTCCTCTCTCTGCTTCGACCAGCGTTAATTCAGATTTCTTCTTTCTTTCATTCATAATCGGGCAACTAATCACCACACCACACGGGCACTGTCGGTAATGACGGGCGCGAGAGGGACAGGTCAGGCACGTAGGTTACCCTGGTGTCGTAGGGATCACCTCGCTACTGTCTTGGGATTGGCTGACCCAGTGGTTAAACTACTGAACAAGATAGTTCGTTAACCGGCCAACGAATCCTCTCTTCTTACCTTGTCATAGCATAACTATGATATTTTCCAATATTCTCGTCATAGTAACATGACAATGTAAAAATATTTTTGAAGTTTTGCAAACTGACCAGCAAGATTATCAGTTATTTCACAAAATGGCCAATATTCTGGCCTCTTTGCAACGTACCCGAATCCTAACGGTCATTACGCAAAAAGATCGGTGCAAGGCCCCACATTCTGAGTTCTCCCAGAATCTACCCGCAGACAATATGTCACTGACATAGGCCTACATCCAATTCCTGGGGTAAGTACTGTACTGGGAAATCCCACTGGCTTAAAAATACAGTGGAATGATAATACGTGTAGACAGAGACCTTTTTTACTTTGCATACATTTTCTTGCGAGTACAATGTTAAAATGATCAACGGTGATGGTGAGATAGAGAGTGTGATCAGATGTTGTCTGCAGAGGTGAATGGTGCTGGGTACACTAGTCACTTAGAGGTCTGGCCAGACTGGACATAAATAACAATATCAATACACAACAAGTTAGTAGCAACCATAATTTCCGCATCTGTAGCCCACGTGTCACTGGCCTTCACATTGCTGCTGATAAGATAGTCAGCGGTGGCATCGTTTAAAAATAATTAACCAAGGTATAATTCGGACAAATGGAGTTAATGTCATTAAATATTGCTTCCAAAAGTAAATGTGGTAAAAATGTAAATATGTTTGGTAGTTTTCTATATAGATTAAATAAACATATGAATGAAAAAGGGTGAATTTAAACAAAGGAGCTGTCTAGAGTGTGTCTAGAGGCATATTGCAGTGTTCTCTTATGTTATTATATATTAACTGAGGGGTCGATTCTGTGAGCTCCCAGAATTAGCCTTGAGGTATAATGCAGAAACTACCCTGGGGTAGATTCTGGTGACCTGAGAATCTACCTGGAAAGGCGGGGGATTTTCAGACCTTTCACTGGGTTTTTTGGCCTGTTTACAAATTGGTTTCGTAAAAAAAAAAAAAAATTTATATATATATATATATATATATATATATATATATATATATATATATATATATATATATATATATATATATATATATATATATATATATATATATATATGTATATATATATATATATATATATATATATATATATATATATATATATACCTAACACTAGTCTTGAATCGAGCCCTGGACCTTTGCGTGTGACCAGGGACCACTACCACGGCACCACAAGGAAAACAAGTCTTGTTTTATTTCACACAAATTCTGCTCATTCGTCTTATTTTTAAGCAACATGAACTTGTACCGGAGATTGCCTGTGCTAACTATGTATTCGTAGTAACATTTTACCGACGCCGGCTAGGAAACACGAGGCTACACAGTGTCTCAACAGTCCGTATACAGTACACAACGACCACATACTTGGCTCGGGCAATCTCCGGTACAAGTTCATGTTGCTTAAAATAAGACGAATGAGCAGAATTTGTGTGAAATAAAACAAGACTTGTTTTCCTTGTGGTGCCGTGGTAGTGGTCCCTGGTCACACGCAAAGGTCCAGGTTAGGTTAGGATGTACAGTATATGAAGTCATTCATTTATATTTATTGTAATCACTCATATGGCCGTCTATGGCCAGTTAGAAGTTTCTGGAAAGATAATACAACGAAGTTATAGGTAATCGGTAACAGTGACAAACGCTAACAACACGGCTTCAGAGTCGACAAGTTTTCAGGAAACTGACAACGACAATTGATAAACTCCGGGCAGTATCAGGAGTGTCCACCAGCTGACACATCCCCGAGCTGTCACTCAAGTGGTCGACGCCTCATGCATTATAACTTGTTGAAATGACTTTCGATAGACCGATAACAATTACACCTCTCTCGTGAGTTATTGTAAGGGTTCGACGCACGATGATAAGAGTATTTAGAAAAAACAGTAATTAATTTTGACAAGTGAGCTCAATCTTAATATAACCTGGAAGATGACAATTCTACTGTGTCTTGCCTGACCGCAACACACACACACACACACACAAACACACACACACACACACACACACACACACACAACACACACACGGTTATTAGATTGTCTTTTTAGAGTATATATATATATATATATATATATATATATATATATATATATATATATATATATATATGTATATATTTCTTTGCATAATGTATATCGATATGAAAATTATTTGGACTGCATTTATGAATATATTTAGGATATTTTATAAAATTCATATATGCAGTAAAAATTTATTTCTTTTGTAAATAATTATAATTATAATCAAGTAGCTCATCATTGACGTATATTTCTGCTATTTTTTCTTGGATTACGAACGTCCACTGTTGGCAAATAATCATTTTTGTGTTTTTACTTTTGTTATTGTTAGTTTTAATATAGTTTTTTCTGTGTGTGTGTGTGTGTGTGTGTGTGTGTGTGTGAACAAAATATCACCTATTTAGTACATCAGTTTTAATAAAATATTATATATGGGTTGAATATTTATAAAGACAATAGTAATCCAGTTTCCTTTGGTCACGGAAAATTGTGCTCTAGTGAGTCATCTAAGTTGTTTTTGATGCGGTCACATTTAACACGTTCTCAAACAACCGAAAAATGACCATGACAAAAACAGATATAATGAAGCCAATACAATATTATTCTAGAGGAAGGACAAAGTGTTATCTGTCGTCTTAATGTATTATAAAATGTTGTTCATGGAAAGGTGCCGTTCTTAGGGTGAATGCCGGTGTCAGAAAGTCATCAAGTTTCTGGTTTATCCTTTAATTAGACTAAAAGTTGACAGCTGTTAAACAAATCATGCATCAGATAACCAAATTTGCTTAGATTAACTAAACTCTCTCATGGAACATAGTTTGTACTGAAAATTATATCACTGAAAAATTTAAATCCCAATATACTGTACAACGATAAACAAATAATTATGATCCTCTTATAATATCTGAAAAGAATCATTCATCAAAAATCAAAGTTTATAAAGAACTTATATCTGTTCAGTTATTATACTGAAAAATTAACTTTTGAGGCATCTTGAGGGAGGAAGACACCTTAAACTGTTAAGTTCCCCCCAAAACCACCCGAGGAAATAATAAATGTGAGAACATGGGTTTTCTAGCGGCCCGAGTGTAAACAGTGCACCAAGACCGTCCAGCTGTGGCCGCCCCTCCATAACCCGCCGCCGTACCTCACCACCACCATAATACGCCATCGACTATCATTTTCAATTGTAATATCCCCCGACGTGCACAAATGGAGAGAATGCAATATTGAATCTTTCCTCGAGTAATGATATTGGACAACACATTGCAACCCAGCTCACACGTCGTGCTCAAGACTCATTACGACCGAGTTATGACGCCATTATACGCACACTGTGCAAAGAAATTATGAGGCTGGCCTGTACTCAAATAAAAGCTCGCTGGCATCCGGTTAAGACCGTCTTTCGCTGTCCTTTGATTCATCTCGGGAGATTAAAGCGGTCTGGTTATATATGGAAATAATTGTAGGACATAAATATGTTTTATGTTACGTTTATCTATCGATAATTTAGACAGAAAAGGGATCAGGGAAATATTGAATTATATATAGTGCTTTTATCCAAGGGTAATGTAACATTAATATTGCTGTCACACACACACACACACACGTCAGGTCCCTCCTAACACCATCTGGGAGGGAGTTACTACACTACGTGTTTGCTGTTCAACACCTACATTAATCTGTATGTTCACTGTATGTTCTTTTACCTTTCTCTAATAAAGGCTTTTATTAAACCACCAATGTATGTAAAAACTCATTTATGTCCAATGTATATTTTCAGCCTTCGGGGTGCAAAACTTTTTCAATAAACCGTTAATTATTATTATTATTATTTATTTATTTATTATTATCACACACACACACACACACACACACATACACACACACACACAGAGCAACATCATCAAATATCACTGGGCTTCCCTAAATCCTCCCTGTCTGAGTGAACAACACGAGTGTACACACTAATAAACACCGTTATACAGTACACAACATTAGGGGTGCCAGGGTGTGTAACTGTAGATTATGATATTCACAGCCTGTGACCTGTGCTGTGACCTGTGTTTCCAGGAAAATATCCCTATAATATTTCTCCTGCAGTTTCATTCCTCAAAATTGTACTTACCAGCTTACCATAACTCACCATATACAGGTACAGTCACTAAAACAATTGTCTATACAAAATTGAGTTGAGAAAATATAACATAACGGACGACGGATTTTGACAACCCTACCGAGACAACAGGTGTCGAAGTGTTCATTCTGAAATTTATCGACCTCCGCAAGTACAGATAATTCTTTTGAGTGACTAGCACACTGTGGAGCTATTTACCTCACTGTATTTTATTGCATCACATAATCATAATCGGTTCAAATCATCTTTGAGTAATATCTTCAGTCTTTAGCATGGCGAAGCTTAAATTAAAAAAAATTACGTCTATAACCTCTTACTGCGATTCGCATATGTTAATAAATAATGCACGTATGATATTAATGTAGGTTCTATATATTAATGAGATACTTAATAAACGTTTAACGATTAAATAGGAACGCGTTGTAAGATGAAAATTAAACACACACACACACACACACTGTCAATCAAAAGGAGACTTGTTCCTACGCACCAAGTTAAGTCAGACAGTGCAGGTCAGGACACATAATCTTTCCCTAACGTTCTAAGTATTGAACAGGCAGGAACGTATCAGAGAGTGAGTAAAATAAAGCCGCGTGACCTAAGGCAGGGTTGGTGTCGAAGGGAGTTATCTGAGGTCAAACTGTGCGGTGGGAGGAGGTAAAGGGTGTAGTGAATGGTTGGAGAGAGAAGAAAAGCAATAAAAGTGGAGCAAAAAACAAAACAAATAAACTAGTAGTTATGGGAGGAGACTTAATAATGACACCCACCACCCACAGCAACAATAACAAAATAACAATAACAATAATAATAATAACAGCAACAATAACAAGAATAACATTAACAACAACTATACTACTACTACTACTACTACTACTAGTAATTATAATAAAAAAAACACGATCAGAATTAGATATTCGAAGTAGCTTCCATTTAACTTCCAATAATATTCATTCATCATTAACATTATTAGCATTAATGATATTAACAACAATAGTAATATTAGTAACTGTAGTGATACAATATTAATAGGAATAATATTAATAGAAGTAATGTAAGTAGCAATAGTAATAATAGCGGCAGTACTTATACTAACACAAGTAACAATATTAATAGCAGTAGTGAAATTAGTCGTAGTAGTAATATTAGTAGCAGTAGTAATATTAGTAGCAGTAGTAATATTAGTAACAGTAGTAATGTTAGTAGCAATGGTAATATTAGGTGTCGACATAGTTGCAACAAAATAGCAACAGCAACTTTCAGCCGAGGCGTTGTAGCGGCAGAAACAGTATGCGCAAGTATCAGCAGCAACAATATCAGTCGACAAGTAGCAGCATTTGTTGAAGCAGTAGCAGTAACAATAATAAAAACAGCAATGGAAGCATAGCCAAAAATATGAATTTAAATAGGAATAATGCTATAGTAGTAGTAGTAGTAGTAGTAGTAGTAGTAGTAGTAGTAGTAGTAGCAGTAGTAGATGCTACAGTAGTAGTAGTAGTAGTAGTAGCAGTAGTAGATGTTATAGTATTGGTAGTAGATGCTCTCGATGCTGCATAAAGGAGGAACGAGAACGACAAGATAAGCATATGGGGAGAGAATTTAGAACGTTGATCAAGGGAGCTTCATTCCTCTGGTGTTCACAACCTCTGGTGGGATGGGGACCAAGTGCAAGATGCTTCTATGCCAGACTCGTGGAGGTGCTATCTGAACAGAAGCAGCATCCCAGAAGTTATGTTACAGCCTGGATGAGATGTTGACTATCCTTCTCTCTCCTTAGGGCGGCTTTGCTCTGCCTCAGGGGAATGAGAGTATCGGCCCCAAAGCCGACAACAGTTGCAGATATTGACTATGAGGCAACAGTCACTGAATGCCACATAAATCTGCGGCTCAACAACTCAACACAGCGAGGGCAGCTACTTATGTATTATGTATGGCGGCGAAGGTATGGCTATAATGGGTGGATGGAGGCCATTATATAAAAAGTAGTAGTAGTAGTAGATGCCATAGAAGTAGAACTAGTAGTAGTAGTAGTAGAGTGGGTTAGGGAAATGCAAGCTCTGTCTGATATTGCTAACACAGAGCCACATGCGGCTTTTGCGGCATTCACCCATGGAGTCAAGCATCGCTGGAACTACCTGATGCGCATTATCCCTGACATTGGACCCCTCCTACACCCTCTGGAAGAAGCAATCAGCATCAATTTAATTCCCAAATTAGTGAAACACCCTCACTTAACCCAGCAGAAAGATCACTCCTTGCACTACCACCGAGACTGGGAGGAATGGGATTGACCAATCCAGAGGAGATTGCTGCCACCGAACATCAAAACTCAGTTAAGCTCACGGCAGCCCTCACGGACCACATAATAGCTCAGAACGCAACAGGGAAGGTGCATACCAGTGAAGTAAACAAGGTTCGAAGGTCCATTACGACAGAACGACAGCACGGCCAAAGTGATAAGTTGCAGCAACTGATGCTGCAAGTACCAGAGAATTTGAAGAAAAAAAAGTAGCTATAGCGTAGGAGGTGGGCGCCTCGAACTGGTTAACTACGTTACCGATAAGGGCAAATGGTTTCAGTCTCAATAAACAAGAATTTACAGATGCCATTGCTCTAAGGTATGGTAGGCCAGTAGAAGGTTTGCCCTCCCAAAGCGTATGTGGCTCATCCTATGACGTCGATCACGCCATGGTGTGCAAGAAAGGGGGTTTCATATGCATGAGGCATGACGAAGTAAGGGATCTCACAGCAAATATGTTGAAAGAAATCTGTCTTGATGTCAGGGTAGAACCGACCCTCCTTCCATTAGACAGTGAGAATTTCCAACATAGGACTTCAAACACATCCAACGAAGCCCGTGTTGACGTCAGTGCTCGAGGATTCTAGGCGCGGGGACAGCAAGCCTTCTATGACATCAGGATTTTTTATCCCATGGCCGCATGTTACCGTAACTTAGCTCTCGATGCTGCTCACAGGAGGAACGAGAACAAGATAAGGGCATACGGGGAGAGAATTCAGAACGTTGATCAAGGCAGCTTCACTCCTCTAGTGTTCAAAATCTCTGGTGGGATGGGACCAAGTCCATAATGTTTCTACGCAGAGGTGATATCCGAACAGAGGCAGCAGCCCAGAAGTTATGTTACAGCCTGGATGAGATGTCTACTGTTCTTTTCTCTCCTTACGTCTGCTTTGCTCGGCCTCAGGGGAATGAGAGCATCGGCCCCAAAGCCGACAACAGTTGCAGATATTGACTATGAGGCAACAGTCACTGAATCCCTCATAGATATGCGGCTCAACTAACTCAACACAGCTAGGATAGCTACTTATGTATTAAGATATTTAATTTTAAGGTAATAAAATAGAGGCGAAGGTGTGACTATTGGTAGTAGTAGTAGGTAGTAGCCACAGCTGTTCTGACACTAACAGAGATAGGAGAGGTGGATCAATAGGCTGTAACAGCTCGGTAATCATCATTGTTTGTACGTTGTTGTTGTTGTGTGTGGGGTGGTGACGCCGAGCAGGTGGCCCACCAACACCTGCCCTCCACCCTCTAGCACTACCACCCTTCCTTCCTTTCCCTCCTCTCCCTCCTATCTCTTCCCCTTTCTTTCCTTTCTCTGTCTCTCTCTCCTATCTCTTCCTTCCTCCATTATCATCAATCTTCCCTACCCTCACTACTTCCCCCTCCTACCCCTCTATCTCCAGTATAACTTACTCTCTCCCCTATCCTCCTGCCTATCAACTCCCTCCATTACCACTTCCCTCTCTCCCTCCCCCCTTCCCCCCCCCTCCTTCAACACCTCCACCCTTCTCCTTTTCGCTCTTCTTTTCCTTGACCTTCGCTTACCTTCCCTCTTTCTCTTCATCCTTAACCATCTTCTTAACTTCTCGCCAACACTTGCCTCTTTTCTCCCTGACACTACCCTCCCTCCTTTCCTCCCCTTCCTCCCTTCTTTCTTTTCTCCCTTCAAATCCTCCACATACACTTGTCTTTCTTTTCTTTCCCCCTTTCTCGTTTTCCAGAGGAGAGCCAAAACACAATATCTTCCTTGCCTCTCTCTCTTATTTACATATATTATTCATATCTATATATGTTTTCCCTCATCTTTATTCCCCTTGTCTTTCCTTCCTCTTGTATTCTTTTATTTCTTACCTACTTCCCAATTACTCTTTATCAATTTTCTAAATTTCTTTACTCCTCGCTTTCTCTCCACCATCACCACTCCTACCACCACCACCACCATCACCACCACTACTACTACCATCATCACCGCGATTACCACTACCATTACTTCTCTCACTATCACCACCACCACAAGCGTATCATCATCTTCCATAACATTGTCATTCACCACCGCCACACCCATCACCATCATCAGCCGCATCCGTCATGTCAGCCGTTATCACTGTTACCATCTTCATCACCACACTCATCCTCTCTACCACAGAAACTGGCCAACGTTTATGCATTTCCTTTACCGCTGGAGTTCGTATAATATTTTATCTCATTTTAAACCATTAATGTTGTATGTTTTTTTTTTTTTCATTGGGATATACTGTGGTACCGAAATTCTCAGTTACTATTATGTATAATACAGTAATATTGCCATCAATACCAAAACTACCACTATCACTACCACTTCAACCAGCACCACCTCCGGTATATGACTGAGCGCTAGGCAGAAGTCAACACACTCAACAACCATCCTTAACAACGTGCATATCAGTAAAATACATAATATGATAATCTCCTCGTCTTGGCCTGACATGTGTGGCGTGCAGGTGATGGTGGTGTTAATGTCAAATCTATATTCTTAGCTGACATCCTACATATACCTCCACTACTGAAGAAGGGGAATCATAATAACACTAACAGCCGCCAGGGGTACTTAACGCCCCAATCAGGAACAAGTGATTATAATTACCTTCTGTTTCTCGTGTCTTCTGACGTGTACCAACAAAATGTCTTAGAATATGGTTAATAATTATGTTGAAACTTGGCAAGTGGATTCAGTAATGGTGTATAACTATCTAATGTGACTAGTTAAGAAAAAATCAATGTCACGGATATTGAAACGTAAAAAAAAAATCACTGTTAAGGAAGATGAACTGTGTCTTTCCGTAATTAACCATCTCCTTAAATTCTTGCCTACACTTGCCTCTTTTTTCATTAACACTATTCTTCCTCCCTCCCTCCAGTCTTCAAAATCAACATTCAACTTACTAATTACGTTTTACCATAATCAATTCACCTGTTATTGAGTAATTTGGTTTACGGATATATACGGTACATATAATCAACATATGCGCAGTACCCTTAATTTTTGCAGACAGTTTTCCTCGCCAACATTCATCGCCACAATAGTGTTTCATCTCAACCAGTCCTTCTAAAATTTCAATACATTGCTAAAATCTTTACTTCTAACGTTCAAGCTGTTCCTTAGATATTCTATTAAGGCTCAAATAAATGACGATAATGTTGGATGTATACATTTTCCGGATCATCTGTAGATTAACATCCAAGATCGTTTCACTTGATGATTAAGCACCTGACGGTACCTCGGAGGTTATTTTAAGTTAGGTTCGGTTAGGTTAGGTTAGGTTAGGTTAGGTTATTCTTCAAATGGAATAAGCTGGGAGGTTAATCTTCAGGTGATCCTGTTCGCCAAAAAAAAAGTATGTATATTCTTAACCAATATTCAATACTGTTGGGTTGTCTGTTCTGAATATTTAGTAAAAGCTTAAAATATTATCGCCTTATCGTATGGCGTGAGTCTTATTTACTAAGTTACAACTCATCTGGAGAACAAGTTTTAATCAAAATCATTCGACCTTGGTTTTGAGGTATATAGTTTACACACACACACACACACACACACACACACACAGTGCTTGGAGTGGAGGACTGGGTTGTAGTGCCCTAGCCCTTGAGCACTCAACAGTCATGGCAATAATGTCAGGTGAGCTGTTTGGTGGTGGAATAGCCCCTCAGTGGACCAACAACTGTGCGACCATCTTTCACCTTAGTAAATGGAGCCTTTATATAAAAGTTGGTGAAATCTGTTTTATCTTTTTATATTAGTTTTACTTTTCATCATATAACTAACACATGTAAATTACGACAAGATGTTGCTGTTGATATTTGCATAAGAAGACTTGTTTGTGAATGCAACCTTCAGTTAAATGTATAACGATAATACTTGTAAAGTTGTATTATTAACTAATAACTTCGCCACGCAGTCTCCTGATGATCTATTGAAGTTGTTAGTGACCGAACTTCCCCATACACAATTCTATTGTCTGAATTATCATTACAGGCCTGTTATTATTAAAAGTGCGGCGGCCACATGTTCTATGAGTAGATTGATTGGCGCTGCCAGCCACACAAACTCTTTATATATCAAAATGCACACACAAAAAAAACTAGATTCATAAATAATAACTATTAAATCAACAGTGTACTATATCCGCACCGCCCCTAAAGGACCGTCAGACATATGTGACACACTTTCACCAAGTTATATTTGTTCCTTTTCAACGATATTGTTATTAGCTTTACGATAATTAAAATGTATTATTTAAAAAAAAAAAAACAAATAAAAATACATTCCATATTTTAGGGAACAGTTTAATTTGTCATTATCAAAACACACAAACAACGAAAACTGATATAGAAATTAAACTACATAATGGTCGGGCGTGGCAGTTTTGAATCACGCCAAATGTAATTAGACGAATCAGAAATCGAATAAAAAATAGGGGTGAATCACAAAGCCCAAATGACAGTTGGAGTGAGTGAATTAATTGGGAGGTAATCCCACAAATGGCGCATCAAATGCTAATGATGAGGGATCAGACGTGAGACAAGTATAAATGTCGCCTACTGGGTGTTGTCCTCACCACGACACACTCACATGACTGATTTAGAGGAGGGAAGTCGCCAGGAGGAGTTATGGGGGAGGAAAGAGGGACATCAGACATTAAGAGAGGAATGTGAAGAGAAAGAGAAGAAGATGATGGAGAGGAATAATGGAAGGAGATAGGAGGAAAAGGAAAGAGATGAAGAACACGGACGTTATAGGAAGGGAAAGTATGAAAAAGAAAGTAAACATCTAGGAGAAGCGAAGGAGAGATGGGCGAAATTATCGTAGAGAAAGAAGCGAGAAAAAATCGATGAAAATAGAGGAGGTTATTGTTACGTGTTGCTGTGTATTACCTGTGTGACCTGTGTTACCTGTGTTACCTGTGTGACCTGTGTTACCTGTGTGACCTGTGTTACCTGTGTGACCTGTGTTACCTGTGTGACCTGTGTTACCTGTGTGACCTGTGCACGTGTGACCTGTGTGTGTGACTGTGTTACCTGTGTGACCTGTGTTACCTGTGTGACCTGTGTTACCTGTGTGACCTGTGTTACCTGTGTGTGAACCTGTGTTACCCACCTGTGTGACCTGTGTTACCTGTGTGACCTGTGTTACCTGTGTGACCTGTGTTACCTGTGTGAACTGTGTTTACCTGTGTGACCTGTGTTACCTGTGTGACCTGTACTTTACCTGTGTGACCTGTGTTACCTGTGTGACCTGTGTTACCTGTGTGTGACCTGTGTGACCTGTGTTACCTGTGTGTGTTACCTGTGTGAACTGTGTTACCTGTGTGACCTGTGTTACCTGTGTGAACTGTTACCTGTGACCTGTGTTACCTGTGTGACCTGTGTTACCTGTGTGAACTGTGTTACCTGTGTGACCTGTGTTACCTGTGTGACCTGTGTTACCTGTGTGACCTGTGTTGTGTTACCTGTGTGACCTGTGTTACCTGTGTGACCTGTGTTACCTGTGTGACCTGTGTTACCTGTGTGACCTGCGTTAGTGACCTGTGTGACCTGTGTTACCTGTGTGAACTGTGTTACCTGTGTGACCTGTGTTACCTGTGTGACCTGTGTTACCTGTGTGAACTGTGTTACCTGTGACCTGTGCCTGTGTTACCTGTGTTACCTGTGTGCCTGTGTGACCTGTGTGACCTGTAACTGTGAACTGTGTTACCTGTGTGACCTGTGTTGCCTGTGTGACCTGTGTTACCTGTGACCTGTGTTACCTGTGTGACCTGTGTTACCTGCTACCTGTGTGACCTGTGTGACCTGTGTTACCTGTGTGAACTGTGTTACCTGTGTGACCTGTGTTACCTGTGTGACCTGTGTTCCTGTGAACTGTGTTACCTGTGTGACCTGTGTTACCTGTGTAACCTGTGTTACCTGTGTGACCTGTGTTACCGTGTACAGTACTCTGATAAGATACCTGGTGCCGTCAGTGAGAACATCAAGAGAAAAGAATCAGATATTATTGTGCCACACACACACACACACACACACACACACACACACACACACCTCTAGACAAGAAAAACAGCAAAAACCTGACATCCATCAACGGTTGAAACATACTATCCTTAAGCAGGTAAAACTACTATACTCCAAAAAGCAATTAGTTACTATCCAGCAGGCAGCTAAAAAAAAAGGTCAATTCAACAGGGAACTAATAAGGCCAGTTCAAGAGACAGCTATAATGACCATCCTGGCAGCAGCTAAAATCAACTATCAAACAGGCATAAAAAAACAACTTTCCGACAGGTACAAAGTTCAGCAAACAGCAACCCCCCCCCCCACAAAAAAACAGTTGAGGGGAACAAGAACAATAACAAACACGAAATGAGAGAGAGTGAGACAGACAGACAGACAGACAGACAGACAGACAGACAGACAGAAGAATGAGGTGAAGTTGATACATGGAAAAGCAATAACAAATCAATATGAATATGAATTAGTAAAACAAAACAAAAATAATTAGACTAAATAACGGTGATTAGCTACAAAATAATATACCAGTGTTATTAAGGTAACTAATTACTCCTCAATATTTCAGTAAGGATTCTAACGTTTCTTTTCCGTTGGGTAATTCCCCTCCTCAGTATATCATTAATATTCAAATATATACAGTAGAGGTAATTGTCATCAATATGTTATAATATTTTTGTTCGTAATAATGTTGGTGATAGAGTAGTGCTGGTGAAAGTGTATTGTTGGTCATAAGTGTTAGTGATAGTGTAATGATGGTGATAATGTAATATTGGTGATAGTGTAATATTGGTACTAGTGTAATGTTGGTGATAGTATAGAGTTGGTGATAGTGTAATGTTGGTGATAGTATAGAGTTGGTGATAGTGTAATGTTGGTGATAGTGTTGGTGATAATGTAATATTGGTGATAATGTAATATTGGTGATAGTGTAATATTGGTACTAGTGTAATGTTGGTGATAGTATAGAGTTGGTGATAGTGTAATGTTGGTGATAGAGTAGTGTTGATGATAGTGTTGGTGATAGTGTTGGTGATAGTGTAGTGTTGGATAAATACAAAACGTAATGGAAGTGTTATTATTGCTTTACGTCATGAAAGCATTATCTGTCAAAGTTAATCCTACTAATTTACACTTATCTACCTTCAGTAATCCCTACCTATAATAACTAAACTTAATCTAACCTTATCTACCTTCAGTAATCCCTACCTATAATAACTAAACTTAATCTAACCTTACCTAACCTTCAGTAATCCCTACCTATAATAACTAAACTTAATCTAACCTTACCTACCTTCAGTAATCCTTACCTATAATAACTGAAATTAACCTAACCTTATCTATCTCTAGTAATCCTTACCTATAATAACAAAATTCAATCTAACCTTATCTAGCTTCAGTAATCCTTACCTATAATAACTAAACTTAATCTAACCTTATCTATCTTCAGTAATCCTTATCTATAATAACTTAAATTAACCTAACCAAAGAACTTATCTAAAATATCCAAATCTAAGTTTACCAACCCTAATTTAACATAACGTAATATAACTTAAAATATAAAGCATGGGATTATTACGCTGAATATATTGTTTATTAGTTATTTAGAAGACAGGAACTGACCTATGTTGTAGACTCGCAACTTACGGAAATGTAAATAAAATCATGGTATATGAACGTCCCCTTAACCACTCTATTCAGAAAGTACCTCATGTGTCAGACCCCCAGAGCTTATTTAATGCTGACAAGTTTCAGGTATCAACACAAACACGTTCTTGAACCACGGCCAGGGAGACTAGATGACGGGGCCGTGTTACCCTCACATTCTACTCCATAACATATATATATATATATATATATATATATATATATATATATATATATATATATATATATATATATATATATATATATATATATATATTTTATTATACAGACATGAAAACAAATTCATATAATTTCGGCAAGGAGAGTCAAGATGCAAAAGGGTAAAGGAAAAACTAATTTTTGAAAATCAGAAATCAACTTAACAAATAAGATAACGAAACAAACAGCAAAAGTTGAGAAAGAGATTGAGAGGATAGAGGCATCATGAACCGTGGTGAGCCGGGTCTAGCCGCCGTCCCAGCCCACTGCGGTGACAATACCACCCAGAGATTAATTGCTCCTGAAAAACTCTGACGTGTACAAATCATGCTAAACTTTTCTTCCTCGGTGCGTTACCTCTCTCGTCTTTATCTGGGAGTCCACCATCTGTAGGAGCCTTCTTGTATTAGTACCGCACTGTGTTAGCGTATAGTACTATAATCTTCTTGTCTTGCTATAAAATATGTGATTAATGTTATAGTTGTAGTTGTGAATGTCGTTATTGTTGAATTGCGATAAAAATATGACAGCAGTTGTAGTAGTAGTTGTATTGAATGCTGCTGCTGGTGTTTTTGTTGTTTTATTGTTGTATTGTTGCTGTTGTTACCGTAGCTGTGATTTCAAATGTGACTATTTTTGCAGCTATGATTGCTGTCATTGATGTTTTTAGTGCTGTTCTCGTTGTTGATGTTGTTTTAATATTGCTATTATTAGTGGTGTTAGAACTTTTATGCCCCACATGGAGTCGCGGGACTTCATGTATCTGATTTGTATGTTCGTAAACCTGTCTGTCATTCTGCCCGCCAGTTATACTGATTGTCATTATGTTGTGGAAGATACTTAGTGACAACTGATGGACTTGCACTACGAGTCATGTGTTCAGTAGACTGGGGGAGTGATGTATTTGAGTCACATGTCTTGTATACTGAAACAATGTTGGCGTACCATACTGTACACACCTTTCTACATTATATCCTAAGGATGCTGTTGCGTGAACTCCATACATACGAAGGGTGAAGGTTTCGCCAGCCTTAGCGACGTTATTTGCTGATAATTTTTGATTATTGAACACAGCTCCTTGCTCACATATGTCTTACACTTCAGGACTTGGAGGTGTTTTCTTGCCCTTTTCGTAAAGAGCTGATGTGTCATAACAGGTGAATAAAAGAAGGAAAAGGAGATGCTGACCCAAGTTTCCCGGATTTGCTTGTAGTTTGCCAATATCATAAACCTTGTTGGGATTGTGAGCTCAACCTGGCTTCAAGAAGAGTACTGTATATTAGTGTCGTCACCCACTACTGAAATTCAATGTGGACAAAAGTAAAGTACTTAGTCTAGGAAATGTTAACAGAGAAACCAGATATTAGATGAACAACGATGTTATAGAGAGTTCCAAATGTGAGAAAGATTTAGGAGTAATGATAAGTAGGAATCTTAAGCCAAGTAAGCAATGTGTATTTGCTAGAAACAAGGCTAATAAAGTACTTGGATTCATACAAAAGAGTGTTAGTTACAAAACTAGAGAGGTCATCCTGAAACTACAGTATATCTTGCGCTTGTGAGACATCACTTTGATTATGCAATTCAATTCTGGTCACCGTATTACATAATGGATATAGAATCCCTAGATGGAATTCAGAGGAGAATGACAAGACTAATCCCGGGTATTAGGAACCTCGAGTACAGAGACAGGTTAAAGCATCTTAATTTGCACTCCCTCGAGGGACGTAGAGTTAGGGGCGATATGATAGAGGTGTATAAATAGAAGTCAGGGCTAAACAAAGGTGATATAACAAAGGTACTCAAACTATCCAACCAGGAGCGAACTCGTAACAATAGTTTTAAATTAGACAAACTTAGATTTAAGCGCGAAATATTGAGGTAAACATTGGTTTGGAAATAGAATAGTGGATGAATGGAACAAGTTACCACACATCATTATTGATTCGAATACGATGGATAGCTTCAAACATAGGTTGGATGGATGTATAAGCAATAAGGGTTTGGTGTAAATAGAACTGCCAAGTATGGGCCAATAGGCCCGCTGCAGTTTCCTCCATTCTTATATTCTTATGTACTGTCCATCGTCTTCTGGTTTGCGAAGTGTATTAACAATTAGTATATCAGCATCATCATTTGCTTATTGAATCATTATGCCGCCAGACTGTAGGTGTATCTACAATTTGTTGATCATCTGTGTCTTGTTTGTTTGATTACCAAGGAAGTCTGCTTGTGGTATTGTAGTGACTACATTTTCTTCAAGTACAATTTCAACAGAGCAATGTTTGGAAGCTCGATAATTTGTTTCTGAATATTATTCGTTGGTGTTTCTGGATGGCCATCAAAAGCCACTACTGCACTGTTATTATAATGCTTGATGACATAATTGTGTAGGAGTCTAGGATGTCATTAATCATTGTAGGTCCAGGCTACACTACTTTATGAAGACGGTGACCGCCATCCACGACAAATAATCGGTTGTCCTCAGTGACTGTGCTTTCCCAAGATCCACATGTTCAAAAGTGCAGTCGCGAGTGCTGCCTTGTTTCCTTTCCTCATTGAAACCTCATAAGGAGTGAGGGGGGATTTATGAGCTAACTCATAGGTCATGTAATTTGGCGTGATTCCAGCAATTCAACATGCTGCTCTATTGCTGTGGATAAGACACACAAAAAATTCCTCTTCAGCTTCACTTAGTCGTGTACAGTCCATGCCACTTACAAGCTTCACAGCCTGGTGGCCTCAAAATTCTTAACTGGCAAACTCGCTGGGTGTACCCCCCTACCCTCCAGAAGCACACAGACCAGGCAATTAATCGGTGGTCAGCCAAGGTGTAAAGTCAACGCTTACCTCCGAGCACATTAGTAGGATAGATAAATTAAAACAATGTATTTTCTTTCTGTTTCTAAAATCTGCCCATGCATTTGTTTCAGTGTCGAACATGATAGAATATTAAACATGATGTTGGAGCTTCGAGGTTGACAGACGCCCACCGTGCTTCGAGGATCGCCTTCGCTTGACAATGTGTCGATACGGAGGAGTAATTCTGGGCAAGACGAAAAAATATTTACGTCCAACAACCATGACTGTATCCACGTGTGGCGCCGAAACAAACAAACAACACAAGGTGACATGCCAATAAAGTTATGTTTTCAACCTGTTACGTGTTTTTTTTTGTATATTGTATATCATTTTACTTTATGAAATCTTGCAGTAAATAACAAATTGTAATTTGATATGAAAATAAAGAACATAGCAAAGTGATAAGATATACATTATTTTACGAAGAATGTAATCGGCAAGATATCATGAAAAAACGGACAAGCCCAGTGAGGGTGAATGCGTAGGGGTGGGTGGGTGTGGCTGACTCTATGGCGTCGGGGATATCACAGAGATTCAGGGACAGTTTAGTGCCGAAACAAATGTTGACATCCTTACTGATTTTTTCCTCCCTTCTCTCTGCGAGATAAATTTTACCTTCCCTCCTGGCCCCATAATATTTACTACTGCTGACAATCACAAGGTAAAACAAACTACTGGTACAAACTGCCATACAGTAGTTAATACAGTTGTAGTTTAGTTAATCACACAGGTAAATTAAGAAACGCCCAACATCTTGTCTTTGAACACCTTTTATGAATTAAGTTTAAGGTGATTGACTTTCTTTGTCATGTCTGTAGTCTGTCTACAATATTAAACCACACAATATGCCACACAGATGTGTGGAGTCTGTTGGTAGCTTTGGTTTAGTCGTGGTCGGGGTTGTTCGTCCTGAGACAACACACACGTCTTCGAAAGCGTTGACTTTCGGAATAAGAAAATAATTTGATATGTTATATTGTTATTTGTTATGTTTAATAAATATTTATCTTATTTCTGTTTGTTTCCCGTCTGTTTGTGTGTTTTAATAAGCACATGAAGCGGGATAAACAATATAAACAATTCTGGATACTTTTTGTCACTAGTTGACTGACAGCACTTTGAGACATCGATGATGTCAGAGTTTCGAGGGTTTAGAACAACTTTTCGATACATCAGACTCAATCATTCGAAAACTAGCCGTTATACGAACTAAAATATTGGCATATAATCTTGTTTAATACTTTGCCTTATACTTTCTAATTTTAGCAGAAAGAAAAAAGATATCTAAAGCTACATGAGTGGAGAAACGAATGAGTAAAATACGACCAAACTCAGTCCGTTATATTACTGGGACGAGGTTTCGCCGTTCGCCCAAGTCTTGTTTCTGTCTCGTTTCACGGTTTCGGATTTATGAGGATGTCAACAGAGGCCTCTGACAAGACAAGACATACGCAGTGCTGCCTCTGCCTTAGTGCCGGTAAGGATATACACGAAGGCTTATAGACAAAAGGCTTATAGCCGGTGAAAAGACTGAAATTGACAAGGACTGAAAAGTATCGTCAATTGTTTTCAGTGTAGTAAAATGTTTGTAAGTGTCATGAAGTGCATCAAGTATCACAAAGAGTCTATAAGTGTCGTAAAGTAGTTATACTGCAAGTGTCTCATAGTGGTCTTAAATTTCAAAAAGTGATTTCAAGTGCCGTAAAGTTTTCATAAGTATTGTTAAGTGGTCACATGTACCATAACGTGTTCGTGAGTAACGTGAAGGTTTTATACGTGTTGTAAAGTGTTTGTGTCATGAAAACTTATAAGTGTCACAAAGTAATTGTGGGCGCCAAAAACACATATATGTGTCATAAGAGTGGTGTAAAGTGACATAAAGTGGCATTAGGAGTTAGAGTGCCACTACATCTGATAAAGTGCCAGCAAGTCTAAAAAGTGTCGTATAGTGTCGTAAGATATGGTTCACAAGGAAAAAGTGCTATGCAGTGTCAGAGGTGTCATGGAGTGTCCTAAGTTGCCAAAGTGTCCTAAATTATCAGTGACCTAAAGTGTCCTAAGGTGTTCTAAAGTGACGTAAAAGCCACATTGTTTCATAGTGTCATGAAATGGCATACGCCCGTATTATTAAACAACTTCCCTTGAAGAGGGTCGTCGTGTTTCAACCCGAGTTTTAAACTAAATGAGTCCTGAGGGACACCGCAGCAGTATTTAACGGGGCGGTGTGGCGGTAAAATTAACTAATTCCAATATTATAAATTAATTGTATTGGAATTAGTTAATTTTACCGCCAGTACTGCGGTGTCCCTCAGACTCATTTAGTTTAAAACTCGGGTTGAAACACGACGAGCCTCTTCAAGGGAAGTTGTTTAATATTACGGGCGAAAAAGTCTCGAATAGTTGTAAAGTGTCCAAGCAACCTACAATAGTGTCATACGGTGTCGAAAAGTGTTGTTAGGTGCTGTGAAGTCTCTCAGTGTTGTAAAGTGCCATTTATGTCGTAAAGTGTCACAAAAGTGTCATTAATGCTTTAAAGTGTCGTAAATTGTCATTAATATGGTAAAGTGCCTTGAACTATCACAAGGTGTAAAGTGTGTCATGGAATACAGCAGGGTGCGTTAAGTGACATGAGGTGTCATAAAAGTGTCAAGATGGTGTCAGGAGGTGACCCTGTACGGCACCAGGTCTTACGCTACCACCAGCACAAGGTAACTACTACTAATACTGCTATTGCGTTCTTGACATATTGAACAAGTTCTCTTAGTCATTCGTTTGACATAAATTATGTTTAAGATCATTTTGGTTCCGCCTTAGTCGTTCCTGTAAGTTAAGTGTGAATAACCATATAGATACTGTAATTGTGTGCGAGATTGACTGCTGGTAATCTCAACTGGATTCTTCCTTTTCTTTTTCCAGGTAAGTTAAAACAGCTCTTCGAGGGACGTTAACACACCATATCTCAGGTACGTCTAAGTTATCCTATGCATTGATTATAATCATTCACATTCTACAAGAGTTTTAAAGAAACATTACGCTTTTCCCCTCCATCTTTGAGGGCGTCGGTGTTCCTCCCTTATCAACGAGTTAACGTGATGCCCCTCACTCGTTACACCGTCTTTGTGATCGTCTGTGGTCCCGTTGCTGTTTTTGAAAGTTTCCCCCTCCTCTTCCCTCATGCCGTCTATGAGGGTATTGGAGTCTTCCCCTCCCACCTTCTCCTGTCAGAGCCTTACCTCTTCCATTCGAGTGGGTACAGTGATCACATTCACTTGTTTGATAGCCATCCGTATCTTTCCTGGAAAGTTCTTGCTACACTGAGATAAAATGACCTTCACCATGCTGTCATGGTTTCATTATCCTGCTTTACAGGCTATTAGCTAATCGGTTTCGTGTTTTGGAAGCGTCATGATGTCTCCATTAGCTGGTGATTCGTCAAACAGGTCCCAGCCTTACCATTGGGAGTGGAGTTTCGTAATTACAAGTCCCAATCCCAGTAAGTACTAATTCCAATGGATCCCAATTTTAATGGGCTGCTGCCGTAATGCTCAGGACCGTAATGCCTCAGGGGCGATTAGGATTAAGGTATTTTTGGGCAGAGAACCATTTGATCTTGAAATTTTCAGTGTTGGGTCTCTCCTCCCGTTTTAGATGTGTGGGAGCGTCCTCACACTCATGCCTCAGGAACGTCCTGACACCTCGGGAGAATTACACCGCCCCCTCGTGTTTCAAAAATATGAAAGTATTTTTCGATGTAGTTTTTAGAGAGGCCACGTTTTCCTAAGCTCGCATAAAACATAATTTTTTTTTCTGTTTTGCTGTATTGTTGACAGACGTTAAAGTTATTTCTCACAGTATTCCTACCAGACGAAAGTTTGGGGATATACAGTATAGCAATGACCCTGTCCGTCCGTTTCGTGAGAGATTTCGTATCCACTAAATCCGAATGGGGTAACGTTACCAGTGGAGTACCCAAGGCTCAGTACTTGGACCATTACTATTTATTATATACATAAACGACATAGATACAGTCGTAGACAGCAACATAAGTAAATTCGCTGATGACACTAAAATGGGGCGAGTAATTAAATTTGACGTGGACTCCGCAAAACTACAAGATCTAAAAAAAGATTTCGAATGGTCTGAAAAATGGTAGATGAAATTTAATGTGGACAAATGTAAAGTAATTAGTCAAGGAGATGTAAACAGAGAAATCAGATATCAGATGAACAATGTTGTTATAGAGAAATCCGACTGTGAGAAAGACTTAGGAGTATTGATAAGTTGGAATCTTAAACCAAGTCAACAATGTGTATTTGCTCGAAACAAGGCTAACAAAGTACTTGGGTTCATACAAAGGAGTGTTAGTTACAAGACTAGCGAGGTTATCCTAAAACTATATCTTGCTCCTGTGAGACCTCATTTGGATTACACTACAAAATGGATATAGAATCCCAAAAAAGAATTCAGAAGAGAATGACAAAACTAATCCCGGGCATTAGGAACCTTGAGTACAGAGACAGGTTAAAGCATCTTAATTTGCATGCCCTCGAGAGACGTAGAGCGAGGGGCGATATGACCGAGGTGTATAAATGGAAGTCAAGGCTAAACAAAGGTGATATAACAAAGGTACTCAAACTATCCAACCAGGAGCGAGCTCGTAGCAATGCTTTTAAATTAGACAAATTTAGATTTAGGCGCGAGATTGGTAAACATTGGTTTGGAAATAGAGTAGTGGATGAGTGGAACAAGTTCCCAAACATCATCATCAACTTGAATATGCTGGTTAGCTTTAAACATGGGTTGGATGGATACACGAGCGATAGGGGTTGGTTGTAAACGGCCAATAGGCCCGCTGCAGTTTCCTCCGTTCTTATGTTCTTAATACTCTTGCAAAGATCTCATCGAGACCTGGTGTCTTATTAGGCTTTAGTTTGTATATTTTTTTACTAACATCGTTACTAGTCACTACTAATCTTAATCTATTTTCTTCACTATCTCTGTATATAATTGGTGCCTCGGGTATCATGTTTAAATTCTCGGTGGTGAAAACAGTTGAAAAACATCTCTTAGGTTATTGCTCATTTCTTCATCGTCATCAGTTAGCTCACCGGTATCTGACTGTATTGGTCCAATCTTGTCTCGTGTTTTAGTTTGCTAAATTTGGAAGAATCCCTTGGAATTTGACTTCGCCTCCCTTGCTAGCTTCAGTTCATTATTCCTCTTCGCTTTTCTTATCTCGGTCTTAACCCTACTGGCCACTACTTTATAATAATTTTGGAGGTAAACTTCACTACGATTTTTTCTCCTACCTATAGCTTTCCTTTCTTTGTCCAATAATATTCTGTAAATCATTATTTATCCATTTGGGGTCATTGTCATTTGATCTGAGTTTTCCGTGTAGTATATTCTGCCTGTGTGCAATAAGTAACTCATTATTTAAATTGTTATGGAACTCGTCAACCTTAGATCTCGTGGTCAGTAGTCGTATTTTGTGTGGTTATCGTTGTCAGGTCACCAGGTGAAGTGAGGTGGGTATATTGTGGGAGGTCACCTCACATAAGGTCATGTAATTCACCCCCAAACATACTACCCCTTCTCCCAGATGGCTTTTCAACCTTTCAAAGTTTGCCCTTTTCAAATCTGGGACTTTAATGAAATTTTCCTTGCGACTGACATCAAGTTCTACTTTGAATCTCACTTCTTTGTAATCACTGTTAGCTAGTCCATTCTTTACCTCGACATTACTAATGAGGTTTTCTCTGTTTGACAGAACTATATCCAGTATATTATTATCCCGGGTGGGTTCAGCTATATGTTGACTTAGGAAACAGTCCTGAACTTTTTCAAGAAAATCCTCTGATTCTGAGTTACCTCTAAGATCGGTCCAATCTATTTGACTAAAGTTAAAGTTGTCTACAATACAGACTTTGCTATGTCTGGATGCCTAGTATATTTTATCCAAAATAAGTTGCTCATTAACCCGATCGTGATTCTGAAGTAAATATTATTATTTCTACGATTAATTTTCCCCTACCATAAGTTAATTCTATCCAAAGTGTTTCTGCATTCAGCTAAGTTTTTATTTCCTTATTGATTTCACACTTCAGATTATCCCTGACATTTTTTTTTTACTGGGATTGGCCCATCCGGGCACATGTCACTGACCCACATCAGGGCCTGGGGGGCGAAAATATAATAATAATAATAATAATAATATTATCATTATTATTACAACAATTAATAAAATTAATAAGCAAATTAATAAAAATAAAAATAAAATAATAGAGATAATAATAATAATAATAATAATAGCAACCATAAATAAATACAAAAACGAAAAAATAAATTAAGAGTGAGAAACGACAATTATGGTATGTTACCTCATTATATGTGTTGGTATATTCCTGTAACTTATATATATTTCTCTATAAAAGTATAAAGTTGTATTCGTATTTGGAAAGCTAAATAGTTTTCATTTCTTTTTTATTGAAGTATATTTTTTCATTGAGGCGGCGTTTTAATAACTTAAAGCTAACATACCTAATTGGATATTATACATAATTTAGAAAACTTTTTTTACTGAATATTATTTTTCGATAAAAATAATTCTTTAGCAGATATTCAGCTTTTAAAATTTTCCAGTATAACTGCCATATTTCAAGGTTGGAGGCTGACGCCGGCACCGGATGTCGTGGGAAATTTAATATTTTGTTCTGGATAAATAACTCTACATTTGTACCAATTTTCAGCTCTTCAGCAGCTTTCTTAGTCGTTCTTGAGGCCTCGGAAACGCATTTAAGAAACCCATTCATGTGTGGGTTGCTAGCTTCCGAACTTGTTCATCTAGCTTCTGAACGACTAAGAAAGCGGCTGTGTATTTAGTTATTTCCGGTTTACCTCGAATTTTAGCTTAAAGTTCCTGGGTTAAGAAGCTTTGTCGCCTCTTTGCTGCCCCACGAACCCAGAAATTCGGACTCGTGAATCCGTAGCATTTATGGACAGCATAATACATTGTCTACTGCTGTGTGTTGTGTTGTGTAGTCTGTACAATGTTGTGGTCTCGATATATTCGTATAACCTGGCGGGGTGTGGTATGTTTGTCTGTAAATTATGATTAACGGACAGATATGCCGTTATTCTTGTGGTAATCTAACGTCAGATAAAGTTTTTTCTTAATATTTTTTCTTAATTGAGAGAGAGAGAGAGAGATCTACATTATGAATGCTAAGTGTTAATTAGTACACCTATATTTACCAGTCGTAATAGTGGCCTCCAGCCCTCCCCCCTCTTAAGCCCCTTCCCGCCAGCCCCCTTCCTCCCCCGACAGACCCCTCCTACCCCTTGCCATCATCATCAGACAAAACAAAGACACGGAAGTTTGTTATCATCGTCAGGATATTAATGAGCGTCCGGCAGTATTTACAGATACCTGGGAATAAATCACATTTTTAAGTCGGTGTGTGCGAGCAGGTCACATTACACGAGATACACGTCCGTGGGGGTGACAGTAATTGGACAATCATTGGTCCTTAATTACTACTCGTTAGACAAATATTAGCACCGGGAATATCATTAGTCCAGAGGAGGTCGAGGAGTGTTTGGGCGGGATCTTTGTGACTGCTGTGTGTACCAAACAACACACTGACGTTGAGAGCTGAGAGCAACAATGATAGTGAAAGTTATGTTGGAGGAAACACAACCATAGACACACTCACCCTCTTGTAACAACCAGATATGCAACATATTCTTAATTTTCATATCTTCCTTCACAAATACGAATTAAGTGTATAGGTAATAATGATGCTAAAAACAATATAAACTAACCTTAACCGCAATAAACTGGTCATCATACATGTAATCTACTCTTAACATAACAAAAAAGGTGCTTCTCATCAGTACGGACACCGAAGATTCGTAGACTACGTCGAAAATGGCGTACGTGTTGAGATCCAGGTATGACTTTATTGAGAATAGAATTTATTGACGCCGAAACGATTTACCGCCTTTAAGTTCAATTATTTCTGACATTTACAGGTAAATCGTAGTACATCTGAGGGTGTTATACACTAGGCATACATACGCACACACGTGTACACATGCTCACACACACACACACACAAACTCCTAGAGGAAGTACAAAAGTGGGCGTGCAATGTTTTTCTCTCTTTCTCCTACATCACACCTCAAAAGCCTTTCAGTACACTAACATTCTCAACTCTCTGATCATCGCATGACTGTGTCTGTCAGTTGGGGACGAAGCTACTACACCATCCTCCCTACCGCCACCTGTTACCACCTGAGATCCCACGTTCGCGAATTGTTGTTCAACACCACAACCGCACCCAGCCCACACGACCACATACTGATCGCTATAATAACAACTTCAATCCGGCTATTGTAAAAATCATCAAAAACTCGAAGTTAATCGGTGTGTTCGTTCCCTAATCAATCTCGCTTTTGTACTGTAACCGTGCTGAAATTCCTTGTTAATAACCCTTCCCATGGCATTTGTATATTTTCAGCTTCTGGCTGTAGTGTTTGTAATAAACTGTGAATTATTATTATTATTATTATTATATAAATGCACATAGTTCCAAATGTGCTTTTGTATAATGAAATAGTGCCAGTAACTGCCAAACCTCTTCACTCTATCAACAGTACATAAAACAATGAATGATATCGTGCGGGCAGGTGTTTTAGGTGGAGCAACATCCCCCGTGGTGGTTTGACAACCATTCATCACGGGTCTGAGCAGGTGATGCTCCGTCTGGTGAAGCCTCACTGTCTTCCGCCTGACAACGCTTGTACCCGCCGGTGACAGCAGGGACAGTCTACATCATCAGTATGTTCCTCAATGAAGATCTTAAACACGGATAATGATAATATGATTTATAAAGAACAATGATGTCACTGGAAGGTTCAAATATTGTTTAGGATGAAACTGATTATTTTTATTAAAGTATGAAAGTTTTTTTTTTAATCCCGATTTCCCTGATATTTTTGCACGATATTGCGGCTAATACCAGGGTGTTTTGTGCAAATTTTAGGTAATTTAAAGCATTTTTCGCAAAAAAATACGTCATAAAAATGTACAAATTAAGTGAATATACAATACAGTACATATATCTTCTGCTGTAGATTATAGAGAGTACATTCATAAATCAGTGCACTATTTCTTATATTTTCCTCGAGCCTGATATTACACAAAACAGCCATCAATCATTAGTCATCGGACAGATGTTACCTCTACCCGTCTGTACAAAGCAGGTGATAGAGGATAATAGTTAAGATAATGAATACAATTGTAGTATTTCTGTAATTATATATTGTGCTCTCATGCAGCTATACTGCAATCGAGAATAAAATATGTATTGGGAATAACAATTGTGAAATGGATTCCCTTGTACAGTAGTTGAAAAAAAAAGTGATAAGATTTTTTCCACTGACTTAAATTATTGTTACAACCATACGGAGTTCATGCACCAATTTTACTTAAATTCAAATAGCCCGATTGCGTTTATTTTATGCAAGTAAATAATAATTGTTACGTAAATAGAGACGCCTTTTAAGCGGGTGCTTTTTCTCTGGAACACACTGTACTCATAGTGAGTTTTTCTAGTCAAAAGTTGTCGCCACAGGTAGTCGGAACAATTTAATCATAATTATTCTGTGTATCAAGAGTCTTCCACCCGCATGTACTTGTAAGCCCGGACCTACTGCCTAGAAAACAGTGCGTTAATGTTCGAAATAAGGCAAACAGAGTATTGGGTTTTATATCTAGAAGTGTAAGTTACAAGAGTGCAACTATATCTTGCGCTAGTTAGGCCGCACCTCGATTATGCGGTTCAGTTCTGGTGCCCCTATTATAGAATGGATATAAATTCACTAGAGTCGGTGCAGCGAAGAATGACAAAAATGATTCAGGGACTTAGAAACCTTCCATATCAGGATAGGTTAAAGAAACTTAACTTGCATTCCCTAGAAAGACGAAGAGTGCGGGGAGATATGATAGAAGTATTTAAGTGGGTGAAAGGAATCAATAAAGGGGATATAGATAAAGTTCTTATAATATCCGAGCAGGATAGGACTCGGAGCAACGGATTCAAGTTGGATAAGTTTAGGTTTAGGAGGGAGATAGGAAGAAACTGGTTCACAAATAGGGTGGTGGACGAGTGGAACAAGCTTAGCAACTTTGTAGTAAGTGCGGGAACTCTGGAAAGTTTCAAAAGGAGGCTAGATAGATTCATGGATGATAGAGAGTGGTAGTAACTCTCGACAGGAGCTGCCATACACAGGCCAACCAGCCTATTGCAGACTCCTTATGTTCTTATGTATAATATTTCCTACTAAAATCTCAGTTAATATTATTCGAAAATTACTTGTATATACTGTATACTACACTTATACAGGAAACGTACTAAGTACTTTTACTTTCTATGAACAAACGAGTGTTTTTGTCTTAAACAACTTCCGTCCCCTTCTTAGTAACGTCACTTATGGAGGAACATCTTATGAAATCTTGTTTTAAAGTCAATCTAAATTTCCTGTGTGTGGTCTTTCACTATCATCAGTACCTGTTCTTCAACCCAATAGTTACTCAGTCTATTATTTTATTATCACAGGGTCTACAGTTTTCTGCTTGTAACTGGAAAAGGAATTAACACAAATCAGAACATGTTAGAGTTAGATGATGAGTGGTGATGGGACTTTATACGTCTAGATTACGTGAGGACCGGCCTGAGTAACACTGTCCTCGTGAGACTTAAATTACTTTCATGAGGACTCAGAGAAGACCGAAAAGTGATGTTTTTATTTTCATTTACGCTGTTTGTTGATCTAGACTTTATAATGACGCACTGCTTACATAGTTTGTGGTAAACTGAGGTTGGTTAGTGAATAAAGTTGAATGATAATCCTTATAAAGAGTAAAATTTACATGTCAGGTCTTCATGGGTTGTATTTTAGAACATTACTGCTGCTGTTACTGTTATAATCAGTAAAACGTTAAAGTCATAGTGTGAAGCAGAGGACCTTGGCAACAGGATGCCTTAGTAAGGACAACAGACAAACCTCCCACGAGAACTTCACCAGAGACCTTGTGGGTGTTCCCCCCAGGGAGCTGCTCGTTTAATCATCAAATATTTTTAAATATAAGTATGCTTGTACCAGCGGACTAGCCAGGGTCACCAGCAGAAGGTAATTATGTGTCCTCATTGTACTCGTACAGATTAACATAGGAACAGATTCTTCAGATTCCCACGCCAGGTATTTTTGTAGTAAATAGCTGCCTTTTCTCATTCTGAATCTGTAGTTTGCGTCGGCCGGTTGACTTCTAGTGGACGTCATTATCGTTAGTGTTGCACAGTGAGCTCGGTGACGCCCGCCGCTGAAACTAACTACAGCATAACCGCTTGTTTACGGGAGTCGACACATCCGTGCTGGTCTACCTGCCCCGCGCCCGCCTCCCTTATTAATAAACACCAACCTACCTGCTGTCTCGTTACCTGGTAAACTACCCCCAGTTTAGCCCGCCACTGATATCCCAAATACAACATATTTTTCTTTCTCTCTTCCTCTATGGTGGTCCGAGAAGAAAGACTAGCAGGTGTATTTCCTCTTCTGCGTTATGAGGCTTACGAAGTATTTTTATATACCTATAAAAAATTAACAAATGAAAAATAAAAAGGGTAAGAAACAGGTAAGGAGAGGAGATGGGTCACGGAAGGAAAGGGGAAGAGATGGGACAAGGAAGGAGAGGAGAAAGAACAAGGAAGGAGAAGAAAAGGAACAGGAAAGGAGAAGGAATGGGGCATGGAAGGACAAGGAAAGGTACAGGGAAGGAGGACATGGAAGGAGGAGAAGGAAAGGAACAGGAACGGAGAGGAGAAGGGACAGGGAAGGAGAGAGGAAGGGACAGGTAAGGAGAGGGGACGAGACAGGGAAGGAAAGGGGATGGGACAGGTAAAGAGAGGGGAAGGGACAAGTAAGGAGAAGGAGTGAGACAGGAAACGGGGAAGAAAGGGGACAGGAAAGGAGAGGTGATGGGATGGGGAGGGAGAGAGGAAGGGACAGGAAAGGGGAAAAAGGACAGGAAAGGAGAGGGAAGGAGAGAGGAAGAGACAGTGAAGGAGAGAGGAAGGGACAGGGAACGAGAGGGATGGAACAGGGAACGAGAGGGATGGAACAGGGAAGGAGAGAGGAAGGGACAGGGAACGAGAGGGATGGGACAGGGAAGGAGAGAGGGATGGGACAGGGAAGGAGAGAGGAAGGGACAGGAAAGGAGAGGGATGGGACAGGGAAGGAGAGGAGGAAGGACAGGGAAGGATAGAGGAAGGGACAGTGAACGAGAGGGATGGGACAGGGAAGGACAGAGGAAGGGACAGGGAACGAGAGGGATGGGACAGGGAAGGAGAGAGGAAGGGACAGTGAACGAGAGGGATGGGACAGGGAAGGAGAGAGGGATGGGACAGGGAAGGAGAGAGGAAGGGACAGTGAACGAGAGGGCACAAGGAAATATCAACAACAAATACAAAATAACACGTACACAACTCACCAACCCCGGGGTACGACCTGCCACACACGGAGCCAGACGGAGGGCCCACCTGTCCAGCCACCACGAAGGAAAACACTGTGGGATATTTCCATTGTTGTACTGTATGTGTCGGTAAAGGAAGTATAAAGATAAATCAACGTTTACTAATAACAACATGTGTATTGGATAGTTAATGTGTATAAATAACTCCAAATTTTGTTGTTTCACGTGAATATCACTGAAGGAGAAGATAACACAACAAAAAGTGAGCACTGTATACTCCAACAGTACCCTACCGCAGTGTTAACATTTACAATATGCTTCCGGTCTGTGAATATGTTGCTGTATTACATTTAAGTTGTTTTTAGTCTTATTACGGCCATTTAACACTAACTAATTCACGACTGTCCAATATTATTATAGTATTCAAGTTCTCATCTGTTATAATGTTTTATATTAGTCATTAGAACATAAGAACATAAGAACATAAGAAAGTGGGATACTGCAGGAGGCCGACTTTAGTTGTGAAAAGTATAACTTCCTGAACTATTATTGTCGAAAATGTCTGATATAACTAAGAAATATCGTGTGTTGCTGTTTCAGAAATATAATATTTTGCATTACAATGTAAACAAATAATCAAGGCTGTGGTAAAAATAATAATAATAACAATAACAAAATAATAATAATAACAATAACAAAATAATAATAATAACAATAACATTAACAAAAATAATAATCACCTTTCACCACCAAAGCCTAATAAATATCCGTAATAATAACAGTAATGAGTGATGATTGTAACCACAAGACAGACAGTTTTAGTGCCGTCCACATTGTAACTAACTACAGCGTAGACACATTCCGAGGTGGAAAATCACGGGTGTAACAGTGACATGGGAAAATACAGGTAGTAATTATTGTTAGGCATAATTATCCATATCTGGGGTTAACATTGTAGTACAGGTTCCTGGATAAAGAAGGGGGAGTGTTTGGCTTTATCTTAACAAGGTATCAAATGAGGACGAATTAAATAAGTCAGAATTATTAGCTTATAATTCCCAATGTGAACATAATCTTTGGGTACAGAGAAAGGGGCAATGTTAGAGTCGTGTACAGAGCACCTATATAAAAGGATAAAAACCAAGTCATTATTTTATGAAGGAGTGAAAGGTTTTGTTAACTGAGGCGGTTCTCATTGTAAGGAATGTAAATTATCATAAAATATTGTAGAATAATTTACCCGTAGAAAATTCGAGGAAATTGACTGAACAGATTATTTCTTAAGCTGTTATTTGCCCAACGTGAGGTGATATTTTTCCCTTAGTTCCCAGTAAGGAAAAGGAGTTTTAGATGACAAAGTAAACAATGACTGATAAGTAATGATGAAATTATGGATAATGTAATGAGTCACACCTAAGCTCTTGGTCACTATTGAGTCCAAATTTCAGCTTCCTAACACAAAAATTACCCGAGATGTTACCCGGACAAGCAGGCAAGGTGAACAACGAACAACGAGGCAACCAATGAGTACCTCAATCGAGGCAGAGGAAAGGAATAAGCAACTGAGTTCTGTATGTAACAACACAATCTTGAATACATATAAACTAGAAAAAAAAATTATGGAACAAGATTGTATTCATGTTTAGGTAAATCCTTATAGTTGTTGATAGACAAATGAGCATCAGTGTTGCGTGGATCTTGCCAAACACTGAACTATCCTGAGTAACTTAAAATTTAACAACAGTTTGGTCTGTGGTCTGTTATGTCTTTTGTCATTTGGAAGCTTGTACCATGGTTATTAAAGGGCTTTTACACTGTATACCACCCCCACTCCGTCTCCAGGGACACATTTATCGCAAAACAAACAAACTTGTCTTTATTTCAAGGTAATCATATTGTGTCACACTAAAATGTCATGTCTCGTTAAGTCTTATCGTCTACTGTCTTCAAGTGCAGGAAATGTGTCTTCAATGATGAATTTGTTACAGTTAATCCGTCATATGAATTTGACCAGATTAGCAGTAAAGTTATGTAGTTTAACACATTAACGTCTTTAACCAGTTCACACGACTGGAGGCCGAAAACGAGACCAACACCGCGACGGAGACCCCGAGAGGTCGAGACCGTGAACATTGGCAATTTTTAGCATTCATGGATCAGCTGAAGACTAGCCCCCCCCCCTCCCCTCCCCTCCCCCAGGTAACATCGGGATTTGGGATACTCTGGTGGGCTAATCTTCAAGTGACTACTGAGGTTCACCCTCACCTGAAGATTAGCCCTCCCCTCCCCCAGCTAATATCGGCACGGTTAAACTTTTGGTGGGTTACATTGGGAGAGATTCATCAGGCGAACGCTAGGTGGCTAATCTTGAGATAAGTCGCATTTTTGGGGGGAGGGGGGGATTCGCCCACCAGGGCACAGGTCAATGACCCACATCAGAACCTGGGGGCGAAAATATAATAATAATAATAATAATAATAATAATAATAATAATAATAATAATAATAATAATAATAATAATAATAATAATAATAATAATAATAATAAAGGATCACAAAAAAAAGATCATTAGTGAGAAACGATATACAGTATGTATGTTGTGTTGTCAAAGTAGGAGAAATAATTGAAACCCTGCAATTGTGTGTAAATGAGGTAGAAAGTCATATCAACAACCTGGGACTTGGTCACAATTTTTGTGATGCCATTTGTGTGCATTAGCCATATGTTTAGGGTATTTTCTTCTTAGTAAAAATTTAAGTCACATCAATAGAACTCAGTAAATATGGGCCTCATTAGTTTGTCTTCACGACTAAATAATTGAGGGCCTTTGAATCACAAGGCTGCAAGTGACATTTTTTAAAAAGTGAGAAACAAGCCCCTAAAATTTTTAGTGTGTTAATCCACAACCAATAAAGATATCGAGGTAGTGTTTGTTTTACTTTGAAGATATTTGTTGTAAGAGCTTTGTGTATGAGTGTCATGCATAGCGGTCCATGTGCCCTAGACAATCGCCCATTGGCCAAAGCGGGTCTACTTGCTGCTTCATTGGCTCAGCTGGGAGGTGTGGCCGGTGATGTGCGCCTGTTATTGGCTGCTATGCGAGTTAAAGGGACGTGGTGTGGTGGGGTGAGACTTGCGGCCTTGTGTGACAAATGCGCATTGAACATGGTCCTTTTAGGTACACAGACCAATGTATTTCAGTGCATTTTTTACCATGTGAGAGTAACACAAGGGCGCAAATCCAAGCGCTTGCAGCTTCATATCTTCTCAACTTTAGCACTAGAGGTCGGTACAGTTAGAATGGTCAACTGAGACATTGACTTGGGTCACCTTTGATTATGCACTAGAGGTCGGTACAGTTAGAATGGTCAACTGAGACATTGACTTGGGTCACCTTTGATTATGACCCAGGAAATTCTTACTCATAGTCCAGGTAGTGAAGTAGAGACCTGAGGTGAGGGAGTTACATAACCAGGTAATAACTCCGTCCCATCACACATGAAACTTAATAAGTGTGATCTCGAAAGGTCTTGAGGGAAAATCTGAGACCACTTATGTCCACGAGTGAGACCAAAACACCGAGTGGAACAATTATTAAGCTTACTGACGCAATAGTAGATGGCATTAAGGGCTACTAATTTATACTATTATTATTTCTAAATCAATTAAGTAAATTAATAAATAATTAAATCCATAAGAATTTTAGAGTGGCTAATATTTTGCTGTTGTATTGAGAAGTGAATTAAAATCAAGTACTTTGACCTTTATATCATATGTTGTGCTCATCAGAATCACCTCATCACATAAAATTAACCAGATTAGGCTGTGACAATGATGTACAGTTTGGTCAATGTCACAAAACATCCACAACAAACACTACTTAAACAGCACTCACCATCACGTGACATTATAACTAAAAAACGCTGAATATAAACCCTAAAACCAGTTCATCTCTAATACCGCATTGGGGTCACCAGGAAACTGTAACTCGGATATAAACAATATATTTTAAACACTTTACCCCGTAACTTTTAGAGCGCTTGGCTAAGGTTAGATTTATCTGCTGACATAGTTTTAAAAAGTCATTATATTAAGATACACTAGAGATCTTTACTTCAAATTTTATGACCAAAAACGCAAAATATATAACGACAGTGGTGAGAAGGTCGACCAGACTGTACCACACATCTACCTGGTAACAGTGGTGAGTAGGTCGACCAGGACTGTACCACACATCTACCTGGTAACAGTGGTGAGTAGGTCGACCAGACTGTACCACACATCTACCTGGTAACAGTGGTGAGTAGGTCGACCAGACTGTACCACACATCTACCTGGTAACAGTGGTGAGAAGGTCGACCAGACTGTACCACACATCTACCTGGTAACAGTGGTGAGTAGGTCGACCAGACTGTACCACACATCATAGGTAACAGTGGTGAGAGGTCGTGACCAGACTGTACCACACATCTACCTGGTAACAGTGGTGAGTAGGTCGACCAGGACTGTACCACACATCTACCTGGTAACAGTGGTGAGTAGGTCGACCAGGGCTGTACCACACATCTACCTGGTTACAGTGGTGAGTAGGTCGACCAGGACTGTACCACACATCAATTTACCTGGTAAGGATTTTGTTTGGGGATTAAACCCTGGGAGAGGATGACATAACGCCCACTGTCCTTCACCTCCTCCTCTCTTTTACCTCCCTCTCTCCTTCACATCCCTCTCTCCTTCACATGCCTCTCTCCTTCACATCCCTCTCCTCCTTCACCTCTCTCCTTCCTCCCTCTCTCCTTCACTTCTCTCCTTCACCTCCTCCTTCACCTCTCTCTCCTCCTCCTTCACCCCCCCTTCTCTCCTCCTTCACTTCTTCTCTCCTCCTTCACCTCCTTCTCTTCACCTCCTTTCTCTCTCCTCTTCACTTCACCTACCTCTCCTCCTCCTTCACCTAACTCTCTCCTCCTTCACCCACTCCTCTCCCTCCTCTCCCTCCTTCACCTACTCCTCTCTCCTCCTTCACCTACTCCTCTCCTCCTCTAACTCTCTGTCCTACCCACCCTCCTCCTTCACCTACCCTCTCCTCTTCACCACCTCTCCTCCTCACCCCACCTTCCTCCTTCACCTACCTCTCTCCTCCTTCACTTACTCTCTCCTCCTTCACCCACTCCTCTCCTTCACCAACCTCTCTCCTTCCACCCACTTCTCTCCTCTCTTCACTCACCTCTCCTCCTTCACCTCCTTCTCTCCTCCTTCACCTCCATCTCTCCTTTCACCTACTCTCCCCCTTCACCTACCCCTCTCTCTCCTTCACCTAGCTCTTTCCTCCTTCACCTACCTCTCTTCTCCTTCACCTAACTCTCTCTTCCTTCTCCTACCTCTTTCCTCCTTCACCTCCTTGTCTCCTCCTTCACCTACCTCTCTCCTCCTTCACCTACCTCTCTCCTCCTTCACCTACCTCTCTCCTCCTTCACCTACCTCTCTTCTCCTTCACCTAACTCTATCTTCCTTCTCCTACCTCTTTCCTCCTTCACCTCCTTGTCTCCTCCTTCACCTACATCTCTCCTCCTTCATCTACCTCTCTCCTCCTCTGTTGTATTCGGTACAACAGAGTGTAACAGCCACCATACATAATATCTCATATCTGCGGAGACTGTAGAATACTGAATGTTATTTAGAAAGTGGAAACAAGAGTAACATATGGCATTCTTGAATTAGTTTCGGTTATACTATTATACAGCGTCTTGCCAAAACTTGAATCTTGGGGAAGAAAAATCTTTTAAGGTCTCGCAAAAACAGAAGAAAAAATATTTTAAAGTCAAGTCAGAAGGATAGATATCATTTAGTTTCGTTATCACTAATAATTATTTTGGGTTAACATCAGGAGTAATATTACCATCTACATCATTAGCGGGGCGCAGATTGCAGCCTTGGCAGCAGCCAATCATAACGCCAGAAATAGCAGGTCCTCACATTACGCTCGTCGGCACCAGCCTCCGCCACGTCCCGCCGGAGGGCAGCCATCTTTCACACGTCAACTCTGGAGGCGTATCTTTCAAATGTGTCTGACAGAGCGACCTGCTTGCCACGCTGTACATTTCTCTTCATTACCCCGTTCATTACTGGTATCCCTTCGCTTGTTCCATCCATAGCTGTCACGTGGGGGCTTTTGAGAGGAGCCGGGACGAAAGCAGCGCCATGGGACTCGTCGTTTTTTATCCCCCGACTTTGAGGGCATTCCGACGCGGGCTATTTTTCAGTATCACCATGGCGACGTTTCATGTATTTATTTTGATGTTGACTAATACTGATGGTCCTAAGAATGTTTTCTCACTCTCTCCACCCGTTCAGATTCTCCGCGATAAAGTTGCTGGTGAATGATAATCTAAGAATTAATACCTGTCGTAGATATGTAGGTAAGTAATGACCGAGTAACGTGGAGGGGACGGAGTGAATGGATCGAGATAGAGGGAGAAGATAGTGGCCCCCTCCCCCCCCATCCCAGGCTGACTGTGGCACCCTCTTATGGCCATTCCCCCCTCCTTCCCCCGCCACCCCTGCCCTCTAACCCATTCCTGGACCGTTCCCACGCCCTCACCAGCCATCCCCACCTACACCCACCCACACGCTAACTTAATATCAGCACCCCCACTACCCCCCTCCTTCATCCGTCTCTCCCGCCAATCCTAAAGCCTGCCTCGCCCTCACCCACCATATTCAGCCCATCACTACGTCTGTCGCACACCACCACCCATCAAGCTTCACCCATTCCCTATCCACTCCGTCAACCACCCCCTCCTGCCATCCTAACCTAACCATCTCAACAGCCACCACTACTTAACCCCGCCCACCCTCCTTCATCTGCCACCTCAACTCATTTCCCACCAACACTTAAAAATACAACCCCTACCCACGTCCTTACCCACGCCATGGTGAACCAACTCACACCCACTCTCTCATCTCTCATCCACAATTACAACCTTACCAGTTATCCACACACACTTACATCCTCGCCTTTACCATCCACCCACAAATACCCCTACCACCCACCCACACCCACCCTCCCATTAACTACCCATACCTTCGCCCCATTATCCACCCACGCTCCCATCACCCAGACTCATATTTTCACCCCCACCCCATCGATAACCAAATATTCACTTGCCACCACCACTCGAGGTCTCATCTGCCACCATCTTCCACCCCCTTTAACTGCCGCCCTCACTCCCCCCCACCAAACCTATCTGCCACACCCACACACGCCATCACCTGCGAGCACCACCTACGCTTTCCTCAGCCAACTGCACTCAAACATTCATCTGCCACCTACAACCACGCCTTCATATGTCACGGGCACCCACGCCTTTATTTGCCACTTGACCCCACGCCTTCATCTGCCACATGCACCCATGTCTTCATCTACCACCTGTACCCACGCCTTTATCTGCCAACTGCACCCACGCCTTCAACTGCCAATTGCACCCACGCCTTCAACACCAGTGCACCCGCCTTCATCTGCCACTTGCACCCCGCCTTCATCTGCCACCTTCACCACGCCTCCATATGTCACCTTACCTACGCAGCCCATCTGCCACCTACAACCACGCCTTCATATGCTCGTGCACTCTTGCCTTTATTTGCCCTTGACCCACGTCTTCATCTGCCATGTACCCACGCCTTCATCACCACCTGCACCCAAGAACTTCATCTACCTCCACCCCACGCCTTCATCTATACCTACCCACACCTTCATCTAGCACCTGCACCCACACTTTCATCTGCCTGCACCCACACCTTCATCTGCCGCCTACACGCACACCTTCATCTGCCTGCAACCACACCTTCATCTGCCGCCTGCACCCCACACCTTCATCTGTCAACAACCACTTTCACTGCCACCTACACCCACCCTTGTCACATGCACCCACGCTTTCATCTACCACCTAAACACAGGCCTTCATCTCCCACCTATACCCATATTTCCATGCTCATCTGCCACCACTAATTCATCTACCACCTGCACCCTCGCCATTTTGTCATCTTCCACACCTTCATCTACTACCTGTACCCACACCTTCTCACATTCCTTACGCCTTCATCTCCAGCTCCACATCTTCATTCAGTGCAGACTATTACTCATCTGCCGCCTGCACCCCCCATACCTTGATCTGCCGCCTGCACACCCCACATCTTGGGTGCAGGTGGCAGATGGCTATGGGTACATGTGGCAGATGAAGACGTGGGTGCAGGTGGCAGATGAAGGCGTGGAGGTGGCAGATGAAGGCGTAGGTGCACGTGACAGATGAAGGCGTGGGTGTAGGTGGCAGATGAAGGTGGGTGCAATTGTCAGTTGAAGACGTGGGTGCAATTGGCAGATGAAGGCGTGGGTGCAATTCGCAGTTGAAGGCGTGGGTGCAGTTGGCAGATAAATGCGTAGGTACAAGTGGCAGATGAAGATGTGGGTGAAGGTGGGGTGCATGGGGTAGGGGTGGGTGCAGGTGGCAGCTGAAGGTATTAGTTTAGGTGGCGGATGAAGGCGGAGTGCATGTGGCAGATGAAGGTGGTGTGACAGGGTGGGTGTAGGTGGGCGAATGATGGGATCCGGTGAGATAAGGCGGGGTGCAGGTGGCAGATGAACGTGGGTACTGGGGGCAGATGAAGACGTGGGCAGGTGGCAGTTGAAAGTGTGGATGTAGGAGGCAGAATAAGGTGTGGGTGTAGGCGGCAGGCAGGAGAGAGCTTAGTTGTGTATGGCAGGCAGGAGAGATCTTGGTTGTGTGGCGGCAGGTGGCAGGAGAGATCTTGTTGTGTATGGCAGGTGGCAGGTGAGGGCTTAGTTGGTGTATGACAGGTGGCAGAAGAGAGCTTGGTTGTGTATGGCAGGTGGCAGGTGAGGGCGGTTGTGTATGGCAGGTGGCAGGTGAGGGCTTGGCTGTGCAGGTGATGGTGTTGTGTAGGTGTGAGATCTTGGTTGTATGGCAGGTCGCAGATGAGGGCGGGTTGTGTATTACAGGTGGTGGAGAGCTTTGTTGCATGGCAGGTCAGGGGTGTTGCATGGCAGGTGGAGAGCTTGGTTGTGTAGGCAAATGGCAGGTGAGGGCGTGGTTGTGTATTACAGGTGGCAGGTGAGGGGGTGGTTGTATATGACAGGTGGTGAGGAGGGCGTGGTTGTGTATGGCAGGTGAGGCCTTGAGTATGGTTGCAAGTGAGGGTTTGTGTGTATGGCAGGTGGCAGATGAGGGTAAAGGTGTAGGCAGGTGGTAGATGAGGGCGTGGTTGTGTATCACAGGTGGCAGGTGAGAGCTTGTCTGTGCATGGCAGGTGAGGATGTGTTGTGTATGGCAGGTGGGATCAGAGGGGTAATAGTTGTGTATGACAGGTGGAGGTGAGGCCTTGTTTGAATATGGCATGCGGGGTAGGGTGCATGGTTGTATAAGGCAGGTAGGTGAGGGTATAGTTGTGTGGCGGGTGGTAGATGAGGGGCGTGGTTGTGTATCACAGGTGGCAGGTGAGAGCTTGTCTGTGCATGGCAGGTGAGGGCTTGGTGTGTATTGTGTGGGTAAGTGAGGCATGGTTTATATGACAGGTGGCAGGTGAGGCCTTGTTTGAGTATGGCAGGTAACAGGTGAGGGCTTGGTTGTGTATGGCGGTGGTGGTGGGGTGGTAGTAGTGTATGGCAGGTAGTGTGGGTAAAGTAGTGTATGGCAGGTGTAGATGAGGGCGTGGTTGTGTATCACAGGTGGCAGGTGAGAGCTTGTCTGTGCATGGTAGGGCTGGTTGTGTATGGCAGGTGGCAGGGTGGGTTGTGTATGTGTGGCAGGTGAGGCATGGCGGTGTATGGCAGGTGGAGGGGAGGGAGGGTTGTTTATGTAGCAGTTGAGGGCGTAGTTGTGCTTGGCAGGTGAGAGCGTGGCTGTGTATGGCAGGTTGTAGTTGAGGCGTAGTTGTGGTATGGCAAGGGGCACGTGAGGATAGTAGTCGTGTATGGTGGCGGTGGCGAGGGCGTAGTTGTGTATGGCAGGAGAGGGCGTGGTTGGTGTGTGTGGGTTGTGGGGGAGGGTGTGGTTGTGTATGGCAGGTGAGGGCGTGGCTGTGTATGGCAGGTTGGTGTGAGGGTGGCAGTGAGGCGTGTGCGGTAGGTTGTAGGTGAGGGTGTTGTGTATGGCAGGGGGCAAGTGGGGATAGTGAGTGTATGGCAGGTGTGAGGGGCTGGTGGTGTGTGGGAGAGGGGGTTGTGTTTGGCAGATAGCTAGTGAGGGCGTGGTTGTGTGAGGAAGGTGTCAGTTCGTGGATACAGGTGGAAGGAAATAGGTGTAGGGAGTGTGAACGGATTGCGGCAGACAGGGGTATAGTTGTGTATGGCAGGTGGCAGGTGAAGGAGTGGTTGTGTATGGCAGTAAACGGCGTGGTTGCAGTTGGAAGGAGGCAAGAAAGGGTGTTGTTGTAGGTAAATGGCAGGAGAGAGCGTGGTTGTACGTAGATGTTTGCATGTGACATGTAGTGGGGTGTAGGTGTGTGTGTGTGTGTGTGTGTGAAATAAACACAGGTGGTGAAATGCGTCTAGTGCGGCATCACTGTATATTAAGCACTGCTTGTCTTCACTTTCAGTCGCCGCTGGCTAGCTCCTCCTGGCGAACAGGAAGGCAACGAATAAGTCTTCCCTGCCAGTACACAGCCCTTCACCATCAATACACAACCACTCTCACCCATACACAACCACGACCTCACCTGCCACACACAACTACGCCCTCACCCACCTGCCATACACACCTGCACCCTCACCTGCCACCTGCCATACACGCCTGCGCCCTCACCTGCCACACAACGACGCCCTCACCTTTCACCTGCCATACACAACTACTACCCCTCACCTGCCACCTGTCATACATACACAACTACTACCCCACTCACACCATACACACCGCCCCGCCTCTCCTGCTACTCCATATACAACTGTCCCCCCCGTGCCATCTGTCATACACAGCCCCTGCCCCTCTCCTACACTCTGCCATATACAACCGCTCCCTCACATTTCACCTGCCATACCCTACTACCCTCACCTGCCACCTGCCGTACACAGCCACGCCCTTACCTGCCACCTCCGTATGCAACCACGCCTTCACCCCAATACACACCACACCCTTTCCTGTCACTTGTCACCTACAACCACGCTCTCACCTGCCATGTATAACCATCCCCTCCCTTGCCACCTGCTAAACACAAGCACGCCCTCACCTGCCTCCTGGTATACACAACCACACCCTCGCATGCCACTTGCCATACAAAACCACGCCCTCGTTATACTTCTATATTTATTTTAACTGAATAAAAAATCAACTGAAAGGTTCATTAATATTGACCCGTATTTTCCCTTCAACAAGAGCACTAAAAATTGGACTGATAATATGGAACGTGACGGAGGGAGAGAGATGACATAATGTATGGTCTTATATACTACTTATATACCATTCAGGTTTTGATTCCTACCACTGGAGTCTTAATCTCACACCAGTGGGAACATTACTGAAAGGCTGTCACGGGTTTATTATCATATAATATACTGTATATATTTATAAATAATAAAGCAGCGACAGCCTTTCAGTAATTTAGCCATTGCAAGTGAAAATTCCCAGGGGAGAATATTTAACATGAAGTTATCGCACCATCACAAAAGAGACGGGCGAGCCCAGCGTCCGTGACGGCTGGAATGGCCACCTTGAGCCGTAAAGTGATAGCTGACAGCGTCTTGACTGACGGGCGTAACCAGCCGCTGAACCACCAGTCATCAAGATCTTCGACACGCTGTGTGACTTGTAGCCTCTCGCGTCACAATGGAGAAAGTCACTATGGCCAGGGGAAACATCTAGCCAGGAACAATGTGGCTCTGTTGGTCCTCCTTGATAGCCGAGGAACTTTGGATCAGCCGTCACTCACATGTTTTCGCTCGGCCGCTAAAATCGCTTGAACTTCTATTCAAATTCAAAATGACTGTTTTTCATAATATCTAAAGTCTTCGTACTCGCCTGTAAAATATATAAATTGTTCCTATGAAAGTTCTATAAGACAAAATTATCAGAGACTCTCAAGAGGAAACTTATTATCCTTTGTCAAAAGTTTCACTGTCAACTTGGCGACACTGGCTTGTGGTCACCGACATGAACAGCCAAGATAATCAGACTGTCATCAGACTGAGCTGCGGGAATAAAAAAAAATACATATAACAATACCACGTAAATATGAACCGTTAACTAATTTCCCCAAGAAAAACACATATGTTACATTCACAACATTGCTTCCTGATTATCTTGGCAGGTGATTATATTTAGGTGCAACTTGTGGAAAAAAAAGATAGTCACTGAACAGTTGGGGATCCTCATTCTGTCACTAAAACAACTGGTTGTTGACCTCGAATCACTGAATGAATATACGCCGAGTCAATTTTTATAGTTGTTCTCTAGATCACACTAAATTCAATATATCTACCCATGATGTACCTCTTCAACTACACAATACTAACTCACTTAGCCAGGTTATCCACATACTAGTACACTAAGGTCAGTACTGTACACATGATCAAAAAAGTATATTTACGAATGGATCCAATGAATTTCAAAATGAACACAGCGAGTCCTGTTGTCTCGGTATAGTTATCAAAATCCCTCGTCCGTTGTGTCATTTTCTAACACAAAATTGTAAACGACACTGTACAGTACACCGATCACTCTGACACCGTCCTCCAAGACACAGAAAAAAAATATGGTAATAATAATTTATCAGAGAGGGTTCCACAGTGTAATATTTAGGGTTCCATAGTGTAATATTTAGGGTTCCTTAGTGTAATATTTAGGGTTCCATAGTGTAATATTTAGGGTTCCATAGTGTAACATTTAGGGTTCCATAGAGTAATATTTAGGGTTTCTTAGTGGAATATTTAGGGTTCCATAGTGTAATATTTAGGGTTCCATAGTGTAATATTTAGGGTTCCATAGTGTAATATTTAGGGTTCCATAGTGTAATATTTAGGGTTCCATAGTGTAATATTTAGGGTTCCATAGTGTAATATTTAGGGTTCCATAGTGTAATATTTAGGGTTCCAAGGTGTAATTAGGGTTCCATAGTCCAATATTTAGGGTTCCATAGTGTAATATTTAGGGTTCCTAGTGCAATATTTAGGTTCCATAGTGTAATATGGGTTCCATAGTGTAATATTTAGGGTTCCTTAGTGTAATATTTAGGGTTCCTTAGTAAAATATTTAGGGTTCCATAGTGTAATATTTAGGGTTCTTTAGTGTAATATTTGGTTATTTAACACGAAATTTAAATATCAATATCTTCATCACGTTGTAAAATGATAGCCTTCACTCGCCGTCCCCAGGAGGAGGAAGACAAGAGCGCTGTCATATACTCTTGGCAATGGTCGGTCATCGGACATGTCAACACCTCTCCACTCCCTTTTCCTACCTATTTATCCCCATCGTCACATCTCACCGTGTACCTCCCTATCGACCCATACCCATACCATCCCCAATACCAACACAACATGACTGTTTCTTGGGTATCAGATGCATAAACATAATTGGAATTTGTTACCTTAATGCACAGTACCAATTCACTTGACACGATCACCAACCTTCTTCTTGCCTCATTTACTCACTCTACTGTTATTTATTCTCACGCACTCTCCTCTCATGCACTACACCCTTCATATATCCTACCATTCACCCCCACCCACACCCCCACACTTATATCCCACCCACCCCATACACACACCTCCCCACACACACACCTCACCCTTCCCCATCCCTCCCTCTGTCCTTGGACCAGCAGGTGGCAGGAGTGTAGCTAAGCAGTACAGGTGGGAACGTAGCTCTTCCTGTACTCGTGTCACTTGATGTTTTGACGTTTATTTATGCTAATGCAACATAAGAGTTTTTACAAGGGGTCATTGCATATTCATAGATCAACAAGATGGATGGGACAAAAAGCCTCGACTCGCTTTACTATCCTTATCTAAAGTAGTTTTTACGGTAATATAATATAGTTAGGTATACTTGACTATCATTATATCAGTGTAATGGATTGCTTGGCATACGTAGTACATACATCTATTTATGTTTTGTTTCAGAAATTCTCAAACTTGGGAAATCAATCAATCATACTTTAAGGTTGACAGTGAATCCGTATAAAATGTTCACAGTGATTGAGATGCGTATCTGTTTTTATAGACAAGTTACATTCTGTGAAACAAGTTGTTTTGAATATGAAATTTTAATAAGTACTGTAGTGTAATTTGACTTGGGGATTAATTCTAATATGTGACAGTACTTGTAAACTATTATTAAATCTGTAAAATAATATATTTTGTAATGGAAACTTCTCACAATCTGTAAGAAATCAAGATTTATAAAACTATATTGTAATTTACTTCAAGATGCTGGTAACATCTTCATCGAATGTTACTGGAATGTAAGTGAGCATTAAGGTGAGAGAAGAAATGAGGGAGAAGGGTGATGAGAGTGGAAGGGAGTGCCAAGAGGAGTGTAGAAGTGGGTGCCAAGGGGAGTGTCGAAGGGAGTGCCAAGGATGTTGGTGTGGCAAGGATGTGAAAGGAAAGGTGGTGAGGTAGAGGGGATAGCAGGACCGACAGAAGTAGCAGTGAAAAGAGGAGAGAGAGGGGCCATAACAGTGAATAGAGAAGAAGGGGACATAGCAGCGAAGAGAGGAGGGGAAGAGGGTCGTCACCGTGGAGAGAAGAGAAAAGTCGTATCAGTAAAGATAGGAGACGAAGGGGGTCGTTGCAGTGAAGAGATGAGAGGGGGCTATTGGTCGTGAGGGTGCGGAGGTGGGGATGGACCACATTCTGGACATTAAATCATAGTGTTGGGATGTTAGCATGGGGGGCGCGTACTGAGTGACAGGAAAAGGGGTGGGTGCAGGCGGCTCTTGTCACAACCACTGACGTGACACCCCTGCTAGGTGGCCCCCTCCCCCACCCCTACACGTCCAAAGCGGAAGGGGGGAATGACAAACGGTAGTCGGTCAAGTGTCTTTAGAGGGTGATGGAAAGGAAAGGAGGAAGAGGATAATTAATGAAGAGGAAGAATACTAAACAATGGAACATAATTATATGGAGAGGGGAAAAAAGACCATACATCATCTGGAAGTAAAAATATTGAGAAAGCAAAATATTAGAGTATACTTAAACACGTGTGGTGAAGTAGAGGAAATGACGACGGGAAATGAGACATACGTGTGAGGATGAAGAGGGAGTGAGAGAATAGATGAAGGGTGAGGTACACGATCAAAATAAGTTTCTGTACGGTGAGGTCCGGTGAATTTCAAAATGAACGCTGTAATTCATGTTATATATCCGTAGGGTTGTGAAAATTCATCGTTCGTTGTCACATTGTTAAACAGAATTATATAAATACTTTGGTATTATTTTAGTTTCGGTCATCCGGAAATCTTAGGAATTTAACTATTGGAATGAATAGTTTTAACAATTCTAGAACACTTTAATTCTATGAAATTTCCGTCGCAAACGACTTATATATGCCGGGGTAAGGGAGCCCCCAGTTAGGAGAGTCAGGTTATTTGCGAGGGAAGCATCAAGGAAAATGTGTTAGAATTGTCTAAACTATTGATTTCAGAGATAACATTTTTAAGATTCCAGTGTTGTCAGAAAGTAAAATTTTACCGATATTTTTTTGATTGTATACCTGTAGAAGGAGATTTACCTCAATAACAGATTACTGAGGCGACACCATCTTCTCCAAAGCTTTCCCCGCTGCAATCGTTTACTCCGCTTGCCTTGTCATGAGTATCGTCAACTGCTCCAGTTAATTCTTTATCGTGGTGACGGTGTTGTTACTCTACGATCTTGATAGTTGTCTCATGGCAGGGCCTAAACACACTCTGAACTTGTATTTGCTTTACTAAAACTTAATAGTTACAACAAGGAACTAGTACAGGGAACAAGTGACCGAGTGTGAATCTCCAGCTGAGAGGTCACCTGCCACCTCACATAAACACAAACTCCATCTACATACTGACATACAGAAAGGAAACAATGACAGTGCATCGCTCACACTATACAAGAGAACAGGGTATACATGCCACTCACACCACAAGAGGGCAGCACTCATACACAAGCAAATTAGGCCCCGTCATATATTTCAACAACATTCGACACACATCACACAGTACACAAGATGCATATTTGAAAAAATGAATTAATTAGAATATTTAGTAAAATATATAGTTTCCATCCCAGATATTGTGTTTATAAATAAAATGTTCCTGACTAACAAAAGAAAAGTCATGTATTGTATAGAAATAAACAAATGTCATGGAAGGAAAAAAACTATTCATAACAAAATGATAAAAAACCCAAATTCAATGCTTAAGGTAGAAGTTATTCAGATTGGATATTCGAACCAATTAAAAATCGAGAAGTCGACAGTGATATAGTTTACCTCCCAGGTGGAGGTCCACGAGTATACATACATATATCAGTCACCTTGAGTCAATTTGAGTAACCCTTAGTCACCAGAGGTCATTATGAACCCTTGATGTCATTATGTGCACCTGTGACTCACTTGATGACATTATGAGCAACTATACTAAAACTGCAATCATCACTAGCATTTGGTACCATTAGGAACACCGGGTATGTAAGTACCTGTGACTTATTTGATGCTATTTTGAGAACCTGTGAAGATATGACTCATTAGAATCATCATGAGTCATTATATACATCTGTGAGTCACTTGGCAATATTTTAAGCACCTTTGAGACATATTGAGTCATTTTATGTCAGTATATGCACCAATGATTCACTTCGTTTCATATGATTTTTTTTACCTCTACCTTATTTAACTAATTAGACCCCAGCTGGAGGTGACGAAGACGGGGAAGGAGACCAGTGGCATGTGTAGGATCCCTCCATTGTTCTTGATAATCTGGCCAGAGGCTATTTTGAAGTCCAGTACTGTTATCGCTTCCATGGCTTGACCTGGCAGACTGTTCCATAGGTCTATTACCCTCTGTGTGAAGAAGTGCTTCCTTGTATTCGTCCTTGGTGAACTTGAAGTTGTGTTCTCTTGTGTTGATGGCTCGTGGCATCACGAACGTGTATCGGCGTTTATGTCTTTCATCCATTTCAAGATTTTTAATGTTTCTATAAGATCCACCTTATTGTGTCTTGTCTGAAGGGGTGTTAGTCTTAAGGTCCGCAGTCGACTTGGATAATCGAGATGATTTAATCGTGAATAATTAAATGTGATCACAATTATCAGTGGGTCACTTGATGTTATTAGCAAATTACTTAGCAGCCATTACAAAACCTGTAAGTCAATTGACATCATTGTAAGCACCTGTGTGTCACTTGGTGCCACTTGGTATCTTTATGAACACTCATAGCAGCCTGTAAGAGGTCCGGGATGATCCCGACGCCTCGAGCAGCAGGACGAATCATTCAGAAGGTCCATGAAGACAACCTAAATACAAACAAGAATTACATGACATGTTTGAGAAAAATAAAATTGCGATTGTCACCTTTGATCTAATGAATTAGCAAAATCCTGGCGGCTTCAATGTAAACAAGTATTTATTGAAAGATTATTGTTTTAGACAAGGTTATACCTATAAATGGACGGGAAGATGCACAGACAGAAGATGTTAACAAAAGAAAAAAATATGATTTCGGATAATTTCCTGATTTCCTGCAGCCAGATGATTCCACGTAAAGATACAGACACACGCCACCACAACCACTCCCACCAGGCAATCACTCCTGCCACCACAACCACTCCTACCGCCACGACCACTCCTCACCACCACAATCACTCCTACCACCACACTCACTCCTACCACCACAACCACTCCTAGCACCACACCCACACCTCCACCACCACACACACACACCTACCACCACAACCACACCTACCAACACAACCACTCCAACCATCACAACCACTCCAACCACCAGAACTAGGACCCACCCTGGATAAACACAACAACCACCCTCTCACCCTACTCGCTACCACAAGGCCCACCCACTACACCCTCTCACCCTACACACTACCACAGGCCCACCCATCCACCCTCTCACCCTACACACTACCACATGACCCACCTATACCCTCTCACCCTACACACTACCACATGACCCACCACTACACCCTCTCACCCTACACACTACCAGGCCCACCACTACACCTCTCACCCCTACACGACCACAGCCCCCTACACCCCTCACCGACAAGCACAATAGGTAGCGGGGTATCAGGTGAGGAGGAATAGTAGGGGTAGGAGAAGGAGAAGAGGAGAAAGGGGAATGGGAGGGGGGAAAAGTGTAGTGGCAGCGAAGGACACTGAAGAGGGAAGTATGAATGAGTGAACATGAGAGAGGAAGAAATAGAGTGTATAGGTAGACGTGAAGGGGGGAAGAGGAAGAGGAAAGGAGAAGGAACAAGGGGGAGGAGTTAGGAGAAAATGGAAAATCAGTGAAAAGATAGAAAACACAACAATGATAAATATAAAGACAAATACATAGGAACTCGAATGAAGGGAGATGAGGTAACAGGCTTGAGGGGTGGGTGGAGGGGATGGATGTGGTTGCTTAGGAGGAGGGAGAATGTTGGGGAGAGACAGATGATGGGGGAGGTGGAGGTAGGGGGAGTGACGTGTACATATAACAGGAAAGGTGGTAATTGACATGGAATGGTTTATTTGGTGGAAGAGGAGAGTATGTACTTGTGTTGTGGGATAAATATAGCGAGAGGTAATAGCAATAGCGGAACACTATAGGTGGTGAACTAGGCGGAAGTACATGGAAGATAGAGAAGGTACAGTGAAAAACTAGGACATAGGGAACACGGAGGAAAGAGAGGGTAAAGGAAGGGCTGATAAAAAGTGCATGGGAAAGGGGAAGGGTAAAGGGGTAGTAAATATGTGGAGTGTGAGTGTGGGGAGAGCATGAATATCAGGAATGTGTGGTGGTGGAGGAGGGCGTAATGATAAATACATGGGGGCAGGGGTGAGAATGATGATGAGAGTGTGTAGGGAGAGGCAGAGAGCGATGACGCAGTAGGCTCTACCCAACAAACTCACTATAACAGGAAAATATGAACAAATATCACCAGTTTCTTTTAGGAGCAGAGAACTGCATGTTTAATATATACATTTAGAAGGGAATCCGATAAATTATAATGAATTACAAAGGTACAATATGTATTCTTCATTATATAAAAAAATCGTCTGTGTTTCAAGTTTCATAAGCTGTTGTATTAGATAGTTAAGAGTTAACAAGTTATATTTCAGTACAACACAATTATATACCTGTTAACCTCTCCAGAAAAAAACAAAAACAATACGTCTGGGATTAACTTAGTCCTCATTTTTATTATGAAATTTATATTTTTATCTCAAAGGTTAGGGAAGGGATTTAAAAAAATAATAATAATATTCGTAAAATTCATTGTCTGAAATTCCGACTGAATAAATCTATAGCTTATAAATAATTATTGACTGTGAATATAGAAATGTATTGAGAAGGAAAAAAAATTATATTTTAACAAAGAGACGACCCTCTCCTACAAGAAATTTTGAGGAAAATATGTATATATCGATGAAATTGTTTTGACTGTATATATGTATAAATAATGTGTGTGTGTGTGTGTGTGTGTGTGTGTGTGTGTGTGTATGTGTGTGTGTGATAATTTAGCTATATTAGATTATCATGCGACCAAAACATTAAAAAATTACATCTGTGTAGGTCAACTTTTTAGATAGACAACAAACACACACACACACACACACACACACACACACACACACACATATATATATATATATATATATATATATATATATATATATATATATATATATATATATATCATTAAGAGGCGTAATGCACTATCAGTATGTTTTATAACTGGTAATGTCACCTCAGCCTCCTACTACGTGTTACAGAGACTGATGAGGCCTTCACCTCGTTCTTTAGACCCATCATCACCGACCAGTCCCGATCCTGAATCTTGGGGAACAGTAGTTTCGGGAACCTGCATTCCTAACTCCCATCACCACCAGTGTCTCCCTACTGTAATATCATCATCACTGGTGGGTCCACAGCCTCACACACCATCACCAACCGTCATTACCACACAGCATCAATCCTTCTCTTGTATCAAAGTGTGGCCGGCGAGCGTCCGGTGAGGGCGGCTGTGGTGAATCATGGGACCATCAGTTAGTGTCAGGAGACGAGTGGGGCAAACTCAGCTTGTCGAGCAGTGTTGGACCATAGTAAGTAACAGGCAGCGGAGATATAAAGAAGAGTGTGAGCTAATTTTGAAAGCACTGGTGAGAAACTTTTTATAAGAGCTGTGAAGTAAAGAACGTATTAATAATAATAATAATAATAATAATTAACGGTTTATTGAAAGAGCTTGGCAGCCAGAAGGCTGAAAATATACAGTTACATATTTGGGGAATGGGTTACGAATTACAAATAATATACAAGTGACATAAGTGACACAAATAAGACATATAGTAACTTAGATGGGGATCAGCTCAAACTACAGTTCATTTCAACATAGTGACAGTGTAGGGAGCAGTGTTTACTGGGAGTGAATACACTGATTTATTACATGTTATTGATAATTTTTCAATGGTTGGGACTGGGCTGTTCTTATAGCGATCAGTTCGTGCGTATGGGCTGGATGCGGTTGTGGTGTCGAACAGCAATTCTCGGACAGGGGATCTCAGGTGGTAGTAGGGGCCGGTGTCGGGGGTGTGTGAAGCTTCTTACAAATTTGCAGATGAGGCCGTGGTGATGGTCAGTGAGAGTCGAAAGGGGTCAGTGTGTTGAGCCTTCTTGATATGTGGAGTAGGAAGGGGCGAGAATAATCTTGCATGCCCTCTTTTGCACTTTTTCAGGTGTTTACGTTGTGTGGCATTTAGGAGGAAGACCAGGTGGGGGAGGCATAGGTGAGCTTAGGAAGTATGAATGTTGTGTATACACTGAGGAGCTCGTGTGCAGGAACTCCGAGGGACTTGAGTCGGCGGAGGAGGTGGAGACGGAAACTGGAGGATTTGACAACTTCACTGACGTGTGGTTTCCAATTTAGTTTGTTGTCTATGGTGACGCCGAGGAGCTTCGTGGAATCTACAACCTGGAGTGTGTTCGGACCTAGGGTAATGGAAGGAGGTGGGACAATGCCGGAGGAGAGGTTGATGTGCATAACCATGGTCTTGGTATGGTTGATGGTGACATGGTTGTTGGTGGCCCAGTTTGGAGACTGTTCAATAAATCCTGAAGGGGCAGTATAGTTAGAACAGAATTATTGACGCTGATCCCAATGGTGAATCGTCGACATATTTCCAGCGAGCAGGGTTTCTCTTGAGTGCATCATTGATGAGCATAAGGAAGCAGAATGGTCCCCATCTTGGTGCCTTGGGGACGCCACAGGTGAGTGACTGAAGGTGGAGACAGCCCTCCAGAAGCGTACAGCTTGGCGTCGGTCACTGAGGAAGTCTGTAAGCCATGGTATAAGACTTCTCCGAAGCCCGAGGTCAATAGCTTTGTTTATGATTATATTGTGGTCGACTAGGTCGAACGCTTTAGTGAAATCAATGAAGACGACAGCTACAGACGTTTTTCGTTTCTCGAGATGGCGGTATATGTAATCGAGAAAGCTGACAAGACAGTGAGTGGTGGAGGAAGTTTTCATGTTGCCAAATTGCTGAGGGTCTACGACTCCTGCAATATCAGCATAAGCCCAGTCAAACACAAAACTTTCACAGATTAGGCTGGGTATTGGGGTGATTGCAATGGGTCATGTAGCTGATTTAAAGGATTGTGGGCTGGTTGACTTGGGCACTGGTGATACATAGAGGTCTTCCAGTCAGCTGGGCATCTGTTAGCTTGACTGAGAGAAAGCATTGATGATGGAGCAGGGGTTTAGCAAGCTCCGGGGAGAACTCCTTGAATAGTTTTCATTGGTAAGTCAATGGGGTGGTGAAGCGTTTTGATTTTTAGTTTGTCAGGCGTTTTTTGCTACCTCAAATTCTTCTACTAAGTCAGTAGGAAGGGGGGCTGGTAGGTAAGCAGGGAGAGTGGTTGTGTCAGGCCGTGGGAGCGTCTGGCATATAGTAGCGAAATGGTTATTTGTTTGCTCCAGCTGCGTCAACATTAGTGAGATGGCTAAGGAAGGGGAGGGTGTGTCATATTGTTTGAATCCTAGAGTTCTTAAACACCATACCATTGACTGATGTTGGTCTGCTTCAGGTGTTGTAATTTGGTTGGGTAGTGGGACTTCTTTGCAGTGCGTATTTCGCGGATGACTCGGTTGCGAAGGGACCTGTAGCGGATGTGGTCATTGAGATGAAAGGCTCTGTCTCTCTGTTGCATAAGTCTTTTGATCCGAGGTGTGATCCAGGGCGAGTCAGCTGGGTGAGATCTGACGGACTTCTCGGGGAAGAAGTGGTGGTGAGCTTCGGTGGTGGTGTTGGTATAATTTATCCATTTGGTTTCCACGTCATTACAGTGGGTGTGGCTGAACTGAGCTACAACACGAGCGGAGGATCGGTGTGTGATTTAGTGTCGTGTTAAGGGACGGTGAGTAAAGGTACGAGTAACATGTAAAAAGTGTTAAAAGATGTGTGAACACCAACACGAAGATCTTGAGTCTCCCGTGTTCACCTCGCCTGGTTCACTGATGACCCACCCTAGTGCGCCATTATTGTGCCGCTGACAGGGGTCGTGAGGGGCAACATGTTTTGTAGTGTGGATAATGTCTTCTTCTACGGTGTTTGGACACAGCGCAAATGATAACGATGATAATTTTGTTTCAGTCACCCAGTAATAATTTATATATCTAATTAATGTCATGGATTAATTAAGAAGCACAAGACACGATGAAGCTAAAGTATATTATGGAGAACTGAACATTCTTGGTGTGTGAGTGTTCACAGCCTAACCACAACACACAAGGCAGAAGCTGTGTCAGCAAATATATATATATATATATATATATATATATATATATATATATATATATATATATATAGGTTAGGTTAGGTGGTTGTAATACTATTCAGTTATTGGTTTAGTGTGTTTATATAAGCGGTCTGGTCGTTCTTGTATAATTAACAGGTCAAATTTAAAAAAAAATCCATTATCGCTATGTCGCAATTATGCCTAAACATATAAACCGCTAAATGGATATAATCCGCCGATTAAACCTTAAAATAGATTTAACATGTTGGCCAAAAAGGGATAACGTTTGGTTTTCAATGATATAACTTAATGTATTTTACTTCATAAACGTAAAATTAGTTTTATTTCTTTCAATATGTCGTTTACTCTCATAACCGAATAAAAATTAAATTAGGTGACGTTAGGTTAGTAATGGTATTATTCCTGTATTTTTTGTACTCGTATTATAATAATTTGCATTCTCGTCCCTATATTGAGTCTAGTTTGTATTTTCGGAAAAAGTAATAATCTTATAATGTTGTTACTTTCTTATGTATAGTACACATCGTACACACACACACACACACACACACACACACACACACACACACACACATTATTTATACATATATACAGTTAAAACAATTTCATCATGTTATATTAAAGGATAAATATAACAGACGTTGAGATACACAACATAAGGAAGGAAAGCTTCAATAATTCCAGACTTGTTTGTCTTTGTTCTATTCTTCGTCGTTTGCGATATAACGGTAATACTGTATAACATATAACTTGTCGTTTCCTGTTACATGTTTGAGAGCACTTTTGAAATTCCGGAAAGCATCACACTAATAAATTACATAACGGTAAATGGATCCCGGAGTAAATTTAGATAAGAATTTTAGATCATTTTGAATGTGTAAAATAATATTTCGATAAAAAAATGTTCTGTTTATTCGAGTGTGCGTTTCGTTTTACGGTTTAGGTGTTGGTCTTCGCCTTTCCCTCGCTCTCTGGAGCTTTGCTTGTCTGTTATGATTTTTACCCCAGTTTTTAGCTTTCTGGGTAACTCATCCCTTCATTATGTGAGGTAAGAGATGATTAGGTTCTGGTGGCAGCAGTAGTGTTAAGAGCAGCAGGAAGACGACTACTTTGGATGTAAATTTGGAATTCTGAATTAGGTCTGGAGTTCGACAGAAACCGGGTAAAATAATCAAAGGCTTTAGCGGCGGCTACGTTTATTATGTGTATGACTTTGTGTGTTGTCAGTAATTACTATTTCATGTACTATTTTAGTGCCAAATTAAAACAAAATAAGTGTACTTGCTTACTAAATTTTAGGGGTAAAATTATCCCTTTTAAAGGGTCAAATTTCCTCAGGAACGCATCTTCAATTCTATAATGGTCTTCAACGGCAATCTAGCGGAGTTTCGCTCATCGGAAAACTATTGATAAACATAACCCTCCTGTTAAACGAGGTAAACCGATCATGGGGAGTGTGGGAACTCTGAGCTGCTGAAGTAACACCATAAACGAATTGTGTCTGGAAGCTAAACTGTTGGGAAGTCGGAGATCAGATTATCATTTACTTTAGTTCAGTTCTTCGTCCTTTAATATGAATGTGGGAACTGTATCAACACGAAGATGGCGATCAAAATGGTGTTGAGATTGTGCTGAGACTGTAGCTTAGGGACTCAATTGAAGGTAATCTGTATATTGAGTGTTATTAAACATTTGAACTTTTACTGTGTTTGGAAGATAAGTTTACCTCTATAAGCTTCATCTTGATATTGTCTAGAGTCAATATCATTTGATCAACATTACAGTACGGTAGACTCCTCTCTAAAGTCTTACACCAGTATATTCAAAGAGAAGGAATATCATAAAGTTAACAAGTAAAATATAAGAAAAAACAGAACAGATTTCTTTTTACCGAATTCCCTTTATCGTTATTGCTTCTTGTTCATCCTCAGGGGCAGCTTTTTCACCATAAACGTCTTGAGGTTTATAAACTTTCAGGCCAACTACTACTTTCACAAAGCTTTGGACTCAGGCCGGGCCCAGGAGAAGTGCTGCCGCCCGTTAATATTACCCAAATTTATCGTTATAGCCGCAAACTTAGTCTTCTTAGTGATTTTGTTTGTGAACCAACACCGTCTTCTACCCAGGGACAAAATAGTGAGTAATAAGGGGAATAGACAAGAAATTATGTGAGAATAGACAGAACATAGAGAAAAGATGTGAGAACAGACAGAATTGAAGTGAGAATCGACAGAAAGGAGAAAATAAAAGTGAGAATTGACAGAAAAAAGAGAATAGAAGTGAGAATAGACAGAAAAGAGATAATAAAAGTGAGAACAGACAGAAAAGAGAGAATAAAAGTGAGAACAGACAGAAAATAGAGAATAAAAGTGAGAATAGACAGAAAAGAGAGGTAATGACAAAGTTGTAAGGAAGTATTAATGTTATGATGTGATGTACAGAGACGGTCATCATGTTTTTTAAGAAAAAATCACAATGAACACTTTACATATAACTTCTCCATATTCTGATAGTAAACAACGCCTTAAATAAAACAAAGCAAATTTTACCTGATAAGAATTAATTTCCACTGAGTTATACCAATAAAAAAAAGTTTCCCCTAATCGGAAAAAAATCACTTGCCTTTTTAAGGATAAATCGGCGAGTGTTAAATGAAAAATATATCCCTATAATATGGTGTGGCGAGAGGGTCAGAAGGCCAGGCAGGCAGGGGGAGCAACCGCTCTTAACACAATCCCGAGTCCTTTCTCTTTGTCCATATATTTTGACCTTAACGAAAGTAATTATTATAGTAGAAAATATGACACAATTAATATTGAAAGAACTTGTAAAAAAAAGGGTAATTACTTTATATAATTTTTTTTTTCAATTGCCAAAATATATATAAAATGGAGATATTCTCGAGTATAGTTTATATCAAACTTATAAACTTCTCAAGTATGTAGTAATGTTGTTTTCTGTCTGTCTGTCTGTCTGTCACCCCATTATTTACCTAATCCACTAGTTACTTATTTTCCTTCTGCTTAAATGTACCCAACAGTTGAAAGGTAATACCCAAATGAGTACAGCCTGTGGTGTTACTCTGAGAGAAGACACATTACTTACACCTACCACTACACCTGGGTCACTTCCACCTCCCCATCTGCATCCATTCTCATCACTTCCTTGACCTTGTTTTCCCCGCCCATCGGCTCTTTCATCTATATGCTGCTTTTTTCTCCAGATTATATTTTTCATTGTTGCTTCTCTTAAAGTGTATCGTCTTCTTAATTTCTTTTATCTTATAAAGCAAAATTTTCCTATTATTGTATTTCTTCATATATTAGTTGGTTAATTTTTTTTACCATGTTATCTATTTTCCTCACTGATTATTTTACTTTTTTTCCTGGTTGTGTGTTCTCCATGTCCTCCTTCAGACAGGTACTCGTCATTCAGTTACTCTCTGTAGATCACTCGAGTACATTTCTATGGACAGATAAACACAAATATATGATTGAACTCTATGTACAAGTATACTCACGCGTACTCACAACATGCCATATCTCTTATTCTTGTTTTTGTCTTTTTCTATTTAAACTTCCAAGCCTCCAATTTCTGCTCCAAAACCCCATCTACCTATCACTTCTTCTCTCCCATCCCCCTCTTCTCTTCCTTCTCTATATCTTTCTATTTCCTTTTATCTGCTTATTCCAGCCCCCTATCTTTCTCTCTCTCTCTCTCTTTCTCACCCTTATATCTCTCCTTTATGCCCCTCTTCCTCAGATCATCTCTCTCGTATCTCATTTATTTTTATTTTTATCTTCTCTCCCTGTCTCCCTCATTCTTCTACTGCTTCTTCACTTGACCTCTACCTCCTCATCCACCTCTCTCTTCACCTGACCACAACCTCATCTTCCTCCTTCACCTGACCTTTACCTCCTCATCCTCCTCCTCTTTCTTCACCTGGCCTCTATTTCCATCTTTTCCTCCTTCTTCTTCCTTGACTTTCCACCTCCTCCTTCTTGACCTGACCTCCACCTCATCCTCATCCTCTTCCTCCTTCTTCACCTGACCTTTACTTCCACCTCACCATCCTCCTCCACCTTCCTTACCAGCCTTCCTCCTCCTCCTCCTTCACCAGACCTCCATCTCCTCATCTTCCTTTTACACCTGACCTCACCTCCTTACCTTCCACTTTCTTCACTTAACCTCCACCTCCTTCTTCACCAGACCTCCACCTTTTCCATCCTCCTTCTTCTTCACCTACTCCCCCCCACCTTCTTCGCCTTCTTCACCTCCTCCGCCTCCTCCTCGTGCCTCTCCTTCAGCGCCTCGTCAAGTCATGTGAGTGGCTGGGCATAGCGGCATCTTAAGAGGGGGGAAGAAATTAACACATCATCATGGAAACCGACTGAATGCTACATCACTGGCTTTTGTAGTCGCATAATGCCCACCTTCACGATTCAAAGTCCTATTGAGAAGGGAGGGCCATTCTTGAGTCTTGTATTATTATTATTTTTTTTTTTAAGGAGGGAATGTTAAGAGGTGTTGTCGGAGGTGGTGGAGTGTGTGTGTGTGTGTGTGTGTGTGTGTGTGTGTGTGTGTGTGTGTGTGTGGCTTTATTGATATAGGGCTGACCGGTATATTACAGTATATATATATATTCGTTACATTTGTATATATATCTTCTTGTTTGCTTCAACTTAAATCCACAGGGTATATTCGAGTTTGTTAATGGCATATGGTGGAAAAGACATAATTTTAATGATCACTTTCACAACAATTTTCTTACTGATTATCCTTGGAGTATCTTAATATTTACGACTGGTGACTTGTGTTATGATAAAAACTAGTAATTATATAAAGAAATAGTCTTTATATATTGTAGGATTATTATATGGAAAATACGGTCAAAATACACATAAAAATGCGAGGTGATTGAAGCTGCGAGGGAAACAGCACTGAAGGTTATAAGAATGGTCACAATGAGCTAAGTGAAGTGTGACAGTGCTATCTTGGTAAGTTGAGTGTGACAGTGCTATATTGGTGAGTTGAGTGTGACAGTGCTATATTGGTGAGTTGAGTGTGACAGTGCTATCTTGGTGAGTTGAGTGTGACAGTGCTATCTTGGTGAGTTGAGGTGACAGTGCTATCTTTGGTGAGTTGAGTGTGACAATGCCATATTGGTGAGTTGGAGGTGTGACAGTGCTATCTTGGTGAGTTGAGTGTGACAGTGCTATATTGGTGAGTTGAGTGTGACAGTGCTATATTGGTGAGTTGAGTGTGACAGTGCTATATTGGTGAGTTGAGTGTGACAGTGCTATCTTGGTGAGTTGAGTGTGACAGTGCTATATTGGTGAGTTGAGTGTGACAGTGCTATATTGGTGAGTTGAGTGTGACAGTGTTATATTGGTGAGTTGAGTGTGACAGTGCTATTTTGGTGAGATGAGTGTGACAGTGCTATATTGGTGAGTTGAGTGTGACAGTGCTATATTGGTGAGTTGAGGACAGTGCTATCTTGGTGAGTTGAGTGTGATTAGTGCTATATTGGTGAGTTGAGTGTGACAGTGCTATCTTGGTGAATTGAGTGTGACAGTGCTATATTGGTGAGTTGAGGACAGTGCTATCTTGGTGACGGAGGTGACAGTGCTATCTTGGTGAGTTGAGTGTGACAGTGCTATATTGGTGAGTTGAGGTGACAGTGCTATATTGGTGAGTTGAGGTGACACGCATATTGGTGAGTTGAGTGTGACAGTGCTATATTGGTGAGTTGAGTGTGGCAGTGCTATCTTGTGAGTTGAGGTGACAGTGCTATATTGGTGAGTTGAGTGTGACAGTGCTATATTGGTGAGTTGAGTGTGACAGTGCTATATTGGTGAGTTGAGTGTGACAGTGCTATCTTGGTGAGTTGAGTGTGACAGTGCTATATTGGTGAGTTGAGTGTGACAGTGCTTTCTTAGTTAGTTGAGTGTGACAGTGCTATATTGGTGAGTTGAGTGTGACAGTGCTATATTGGTGAGTTGAGTGTGACAGTGCTTTCTTAGTGAGTTGAGTGTGACTTAGAATATACACGGTGAAGCTATATCATATTGTGTTTGGTTTTTACCCACTTGAGTACGTTGCAACATAAAGAGTTCCAACTATGTTGTTATCAATAAAAATCACCAGATAATACGAGTTAGTTGTTCCTTTACTGTGTGTCAACTGTGTCGGAAAATCACAAGACACAAAAACAAAATCGTCTAAGTTCATCGGCTGGTGAGCAACATCTACCTGAGTGGTGTTACATCTTTTATCTTAGGTAACCCATGTTGTTCCTTGTTAACAGCAACTTCTCCTTCCTTCTGAAGCCTAGTGCTACAGTGTACTTCAACTAGCCAGCTATTTATGCTATACAGGTGATAGAATGTCATGGTTTATCTACTTGCTGTACACAAGAAGATGGCTTGATATAAGGTCACTATTTGTATAATATTAGAAGGCGGTAGAGTGTGTATATCTACCTTATAGTAACTTGGCAACAACAAACCTGGTTGGGACTAAACTTCTGCCAGATTCATTCCAGGTGGAGCTACTCGCTGTCAATAATACCTGGAGATGTGGTCTTGTGCACCAGACACGTGAAGTGCTCCACCTTTCCAAACAAGCAACATGTGCACAAGGTAAACCTCCCAGTGCCAGAAGGGCTCCCGTGAAATCTGAATCATGCTGAAGTGTTTTCAAAGACATCTTTTCGCATACCGATAATTGTACAGGTGACTTTACAACCAGAATATTCATGAGGTGCAAACAATGCCTTATGAAACTGTATGCCAACTATTTTAACCGTATCAGGCGCCTCATGTTGCCCGCTCCCGTGTCGAACATAACCTGCTGCTTGATGTGTAAAATTCATCAGGAACAAGAACACATATTTCCCTGGTGAAATGATGATGGCTGTGTTGTCTTTCACTGCCAAACAAGTAACACTTATATATTGATATTGATATTGACACAGTTTATTTAGCCAGAAGAACACAGATAGAGAGTCGATAAAAATCATAATATTAACATAGCTGGGCCAGTTGAGAGCCTGAGCTCTCTTGTAAGCCCCTCATATATACTGTACAGTAGCTTAAAAAAGTATCTGACAGGGTTGGTCCGATGACTTCCAAAATTATATGTACAACTCGTGATGTCTCGGGAGGGTCAAATGATAACTATCACACAGTATAAGGAGACAACGCACATATCCCAATACCTATCGTCCGTGGCCTCATATTGTTTCACACAGAGTTTGCACAGATACTTTTTTTAGCTACTGTACATTTATCCCAATGAAGTATTATGTAACATTTAGTATCATCTGGAATAGTACACATAGCATGGTGGTAATAAGAATTATTAGAATGTTACCACGGTTATCACTTCGTTATTTATTTATTTTATTTATTTATTTTTTATTTTTATTTTTTTTACATTTATATTGCAAGTACAGGTATATACATACTTTACAGTGGAGTTGATAAACATAAATAGGCGTGAATTTGTTTAAGGTGTAAAACCTGTCGCCAACACAACAACCACACCTTAAGTTAACGATTTACATGACCCAGTATCAAGGAATAGTCCAAGCAGACCGGACAACTCACCAACTGCACTGGCTAACCATTACTCCGGAATACGATCCGCAAATCGATTAACATCCAGGTTCCAAATTGCTGCTGGGTAGACAGAGGCAAATGGCATAAAGAAACTTGCCCATAGTTTCACCCTACCCGGGGATCGAACACAGTACACAGTCTTAGAGTCGAGCTTATGTAATGAGCATTTATAGAACATTCCTTATATATTAAATTGATTCAGAACCAATTACTGATATAGCTATAATATAAGAAATACCTCTTGTAAAGTATACTGTACTGTCAATAGGTAACCAACCAACCACGTTCAAGAGACAGGAACTAGCGCGTGTCGTCGTGTGTGGTAAGTGGCTACGGTCACGTTCTTGGTCTGTCTTTCATGTGAACGTTATTTACCAGAACGCATTTTTTTTCTTTTGTTTTATTTTGACTATAAGGACGATGTAACTATTTTACCCAGGATACCGAGGATGTTCGAAGATATATCGCGTGTTTGATGAATGTGAACACCCAAAAGAGAGTTGTGAATATTTTAGTAACTCCTCCCTAGTCACTCGTGCCAGAAAAGGGAAACCAAAAGCCGGTTAAATGTCTGTCTGTCTGTCTGTCTGTCTGTCTGTCTGTCTGTCTGTCTGTCTGTCTGTATGTATGTATGTATGTATGTATGTATGTATGTATGTATGTATGTATGTATGTATGTATGTATGTATGTATGTATGTATGTATGTATGTATGTATGTATGTATGTATGTATGTATGTATGTATGTATGTACAGTATGTATGTATGTATGTATGTATGTATGTATGTATGTATGTATGTATGTATGTATGTATGTATGTATGTATGTATGTATGTATGTATGTATGTATGTATGTATGTATGTATGTATGTATGTGTTAGTTATTGAATCTGTAGATATAATGCATTAAAAATGCTCAATCTCATATTGCTGATTAAAAAACTTTTCTTCTGTAACATCGCTGCCAACCAAAGCTTCTGTTTCGATATAATGTTTCAGTTTTGGATTTTCTTAATTTGTTTTCATCTTTTAATCAACATATATGGCAGTTCTTAATTATGCATTGAATACCTTTAAATTTAAGCTTGGTTAAATCCCAGGCGCTGGTATGGTGTCCAGACTACAGTATGGTCGAGAGGCCCTACCTACCACACCTGCTTTGTAAACACTGACCTCACCAACCAATTCCTTATACAATACAATTATCCTGACTGTACAAAAATCTTTAGGGGATGAGATAGTGCAGCAGACAGTGATGGCAAGAGAGAGTAAGACAAGTAGGTTGGTAGGTGAGGTACACTCGTGTACACAACTGCTACAGTACATAAGAAGATAAGAGCATAAGAATGGAGGAAACTGCAGTGGGCCTATTGGTCCATACTAGGCAGGCCCGTTTACAGCCAACCCCTATCGCTCATATATCCAACCAAACTATGTTTGAAGCTATCCAGCGAATTCGAGGTAATGATGATGTTTGGTAACTTGTTCCACTCATCCACTATTCTATTTCCAAACCAATGTTTACCTATCTCGCGTCTAAATCGAAATTTGTCTAATATAAAACCATTGCTATGAGTTCGCTCCTGGTTGGATAGTATGAGTACCTTTGTTATATCACTTTGTTTAGCCCTGACTTCCATTTATACACCTCAAAATCTTCTCCACACACACACACACACACACACACACACACACACACACACACACACACACACTCACATGCTTATTGGAGAGAGAGAAGTCACGGCGGATTCTAATTCAATTAATTTTTCATATTTATATTTTAATTGCCTGAAGATTAGAAACGCCATTTTATGTAACATAAAGTAAAACTAACCTCACGCGACATGGGGGTTAGGTTAGGTTAGTGTTGAATTGGTTAATAACCCGTGGTATCTAATATTAAGGTGATCCTTATATTTCAATAATTATGTGCAATCTACTTCTGGAGCAGTTTGTTCGATGTTGTTTAGATTGATAACAGATCATATTATATTCAGACTGTCATTATACATTGTGATAATTATTTTGACTAAGAGCGGGAGACAAATTCTTATGTTTTCCTACCTGACTTGCCCATTAGCAGCTGCCATCACCCCACCTGGCTTGTTCATTCGCAGCTGCCATCACCCCACCTGGCTTGTTCATTAGCAGCTGCCATCACCCCACCCGACTTGCTCATTAGCAGCTGCCTTCACCCCACCTGACTTGCTCATTAACAGCTACCTTCACCCCACCTGACTTGCTCATTAACAGCTGCCTTCACCCCACCTGACTTGTTCATTAACAGCTACCTTCACCCCACCTGACTTGCTCATTAACATCTGCCTTCACCCCACCTGACTTGTTCATTAACACCTGCGTTCACCCCACCTGACTTGTTCATTAACACCTGCCTTCACCCCACCTGACTTGTTCATTAACGCATGAATTCACCCCACCTGACTTGTTCATTAACAGCTACCTTCACCCCATCTGACTTGTTCATTAACCCCACTTGTTCATGCCTTCAACCCACCTGACTTGCTCCATTTGCACCTGCCTTCACCCACCTGACTTGTTCATTAACACCCTGCCTTCACCTCACCTGACTTGTTCATTAACACTCTGCCTTGACTTGTTATTAACAGTTGCCTTCACTCCCACCTAACTTGCTCATTAACACCTTGTTTCATTCACACCTACCTGCCACACCTCCAATTAACCGCTTGACTTGTTCATTAACACCTACCTTTAACTTGTTCATTAACCCACCTGTTCATTAACAGATCCCTTTACGCCACCCACCTGACTTGTTCATTAACACCTACCTTTACCCCACCTGACTTGTTCATTAACACCTCCTGCACCCCACCTGACTTGTTCATTAACACCTGCCTTTACCCCACCTGACTTGTTCATTAACAGTTGCCTTCACCCCACCTGACGTGTTCATTAACAGTTGCCTTCACCCCACCTGACTTGTTCATTAACAGATCCCTTCATCCCACCTGACTTGTTCATCAACAGCTCCCTTCACCCCACCTAACTTGTTCATCAACAGCTCCCTTCACCCCACCTGACATGGTCATTAACACCTCCCTTCATCCCACCTGACTTGTTCATCAACAGCTCCCTTCATCCCACCTGACTTGTTCATTAATAGCTCCCTTCACCCCACCTGACTTGTTCATCAACAGCCCTGACTTGTTCATCAATAGCTCCCTTCACCCCACCTGACTTGTTCATCAATAGCTCCCTTCACCCCACCTGACTTGTTCATCAATAGCTCCCTTCACCCCACCTGACTTGTTCATCAATAGCTCCCTTCACCCCACCTGACTTGTTCATCAATAGCTCCCTTCACCCCACCTGACCTCTACAGAAATCGCTTCCAACTCCATGACGTCTCCGGGTGGCTCACGTCAGCTGCTGTCTATTTCCTCAATGCCTTTGTTTATTACTTGCGTCAACACGGTAAGAGGTGTTTGCACAGAACGAAGATGAAATTTAGTTTTTTCTTACGATTCCGATATTATTAATTACTGATAACATTTATGATAATGATTTAGGCCGAAATTAAGTTAATAATTATGTTGTTTTTAGTCTTGATTCTTTATGGTTAGTGCAAATACCTGAAGCGTTTGATTATGTATAACGGAACCTGAACACCGATATTCCATGTCACGTTGGCTCATGCGTCTTATGGGTGACGGGCAGAATAGAAAAAACATCGTTATTTATGTTGTTCTTAAATTTCATCATATTGAATAGTCGCCACAGATTCAATTCCTGACCGAAGTGGAGAATTGGGTCCCAAGCTTGTTCACTAGGTCTTGTGCATTCAACAGTGGGTATTTTATAGTGTGCGCTTGTTGAGGGTGAAAAACAAAATCCCTTGGGTGGACCAGCAATCTACCAAGAGGCTGGAGTAACCTAACTAGCTTTTGACTGCTATGCCTAAAGAGTAACACCTACCTGGCCTCTTACACCTGCCTGAACCTCCTACACTTGTCCGACCTACTATACCTGCTTGGCCTCCTATACCTGCCCGGCATCTTATACCTGCCCACCCTCCTACACCTGGCTGGCCTCCTCCACCTGGTTGGCCTCCTACACCTGGCCGGCCTCCTACACCTGGTTGGCCTCATACACCTGGTTGGCCTCCTACACTTCGTTAGCCTCCTATACCTGCCCGGCCTACTACACCTGCTCGGCCTAGTACACCTGCTCGGCCTAGTACACCTGCTCAACCTTCTACACCTTAGGCATGTTTATCTCTTCTTACCTGAACCTTAACCTCTTCCATTACGTACAGTGCATCCCCAATGACAATAGAATCTGTAACACCGTGGTAATTTTTGTGATGCTTATAAGCTCTTGCATACTTATATGATTAAACAATTTAACATAAATTCATCATAAACTTTGAATTTCAGTTTGCATTTCATTTTATATTTATTGTCTTAATACTAAAATAAAACCTACCGTAATAAGTGTGGAGTAGGAATTTACCTGGTACTGAGAATTCTGGATAAGTTTGAAGTCTGTAAACAAACCACCACGTTGTGACATCATCGAGGAATTTGATCTGTCAACTGGAACGTGTTAACATCTTTCGAGTGTGTAGACGCTGTACGAGGATAGGTGTATGAATGTAAGTCACACAGTGGTTTTGTTTATTTTTTTTACCTGGTATATTTCATGTCACGTAACGCAATACTTTAGAATGTTAAACTCCGTTGCCGTAAATTAATTTTCTGAGACTTCTCACCTGTACAGAACATTCCAAACTATTCCTTTTTAAGTTCATTATAACTATTACAATATACAGTAACTTTATCCAACTGTTGTACATAATGAAGGCTTTTAATCCCTAATAGAAATTCATCAAAATAAAATACGATCTGTTTACCTACATAATTGCGTTAAGGTCTATCCCTACTTGAGGGATCGATGAATACATGAATGAACACTGCGACTCCTGTTGTCTCGGTAGAGTTGTCAAAATCCTTAGTCCATTGTGTCATATTTTCTCAATACAATTTTGTGTAGACAATATTTTTTGAATGATTCTACATTATTTTAACCACAGAGTAATGTTACCTCTTTCAGTCCATAGGCAATACATGACACAAAACACACCCGCGAAAAAATAATAGTTTAATTTTTTGTTCTCTTGTATAAAGACAAACTCCGAATACTATATACTGTACTTATTTTTTCAGAAATTCTAAGTCAATCTTACTTGAAACATTTTTACAGTAGAGTTATCTGTTTATTTATTTATTTATTTTTTATGTACTTATGAGACACACACACACACACACAAACACACACACAGGGGAATTACTACACCACATCAGGCCCCTCATAACACCATCTGTGAGGGAATTACTACACCACATCAGGCCCCTCATAACACCATCTGTGAGGGAATTACTACACCACATCAGACCCCTCATAACACCATCTGTGAGGGAATTACTACACCACGTCAAGCCCATCATAACACCACCTGTGAGGGAACTAGTACTCCACGTGATGCCCCTCATAACGCCATCTGTGAGGGAGTTACTACACTACGTGTCTGGTGTTCAACACCTAAGCTCACATGATCTACGTGTGAAAACATTAATCTGTATGTTCACTGTATGTTCCTTCACCTTTCTCTAATGAAGGCTTTTGTTAAACCACCAATGTATGTAATAAGTCATTTATGTCCAATGTATATTTACAGCCTTCGAGCTGCAAACTTTTTCAATAAACCGTTTATTATTATTATTATTATTATTCATTGTTACAAACACACACACCCACACACACACACACACACACACACTAATACTACTACTACTTTGCTGTCACTCGAAATCGAGTATGACGATCATCCAGCTATGATAAAATTATATGAGTTATTAAGGGTGTCACGTTCGTTGGTGAGCTCTGAGGTGACTAGAGAGGCCGATACGGTACCGGCAAGGTCATCCACAGATGTTGCACGTGTGGAGGGCTACATATAGGGCGGGAGGGGCGGCGGCAATGTCTTTCTGGCGTTGGTGCTTGTCTTCCTCGGTATGCAGTCGAGCTAACAAGAAAGTATTGACACCTTTTCGTGTGTTGCTCCTTCAAGCGTTACGATGTGGAGTGATCGCTTCCCGCCAGCGTTACGTTTACTATTCGTTAAGTGACTGTAAAGTAGCTACTTTGGCAGTCTACTGTCGTCCATGTGGGTAACATGGCCAGTCCAACGTAGTTGTTCAAGGATAATGGTAGCTCGATGCTCCTACAGTTGGTGTCAGCGAGAATACTGGCATTCGTTCTCTTATCTTCCCAGCGAACTCAGAGGATGGAACATAGTCTACTTTGGTGAAAGCATTCAAGTACGTTGAGGTGCCTCCTGTATGTGACCCATGTCTCGCTGCCATATAGCAAGGTGGAGAGGACCACTGCGCGATATACGTGCAACTTATTAAAGAATTTCAGCTCCCTACAGCTTGAGATGCACATCTGATCCGACGTTGATCCCTTCATCGATGTCCGCGTTAGTGGACAGGTGGGAGCCGAGATACTAAGAATGGCTAACATTAGAAAGGGTAATACCGTTACGCCGGATGGTTGGTGGAGGTGTGGCTGAACCAGGGGCAGGCTGGAAGAGAATCTGAGTCTTACATACATTCACCTCAAGGCCGAAGCGTGCATATGCATCTCCATAGGTTATCAGGATCATCTGTAAGTCGCATTCAGTGTGAGCGACAAGGGTGAGGTCATCTGCATACTGAAGTTCAGTAATGGAAGCTGCGGACACCTTTGTTCCTGCCTTGAGTCGTATTTTGTTGAAAAGACCCTTCATCTGGTACTGGATGTCTACCCCGCTGTCTAATTTGGTACTGGCACAAGTAAGGAAGGCTGGCAAGAAAACGGAAAAGAGATTTGATGCCAGTACACTTCCTTGTTTTACCTCTGATTAAGTGGAGAAGAACTCTGACTGGGTGCCATTGTGCTGGACACTGCAGTTCATGCCATCATGGCGTTGTCTCACAATGGCTGAGTGTCCGTGAGAGGGCTTCCTTGTTGACCGAGTCAATGAAGGTCATATACAGATCACGATGCTGTTCTGTGCACTTTCCCTATATCCGGCGGGCAGCAGAGATCATATCAGTGGTGCCACGTGATTGTCTAAAGTCACATTGAGATTCTGGGAGGAAGTTTTCCGCCTCAGGAAGAAGTCTGTTAAGGAGGACTCGGGCGATAATCTTGCCAGCTATGGACAGCAGCGAGATCCCACGGTAGTTGCCACAGTCTGACCAGTCTCATTTGTTCTTATAAATATTGACGATGGAGGCGTCTTTAAGAGCTTGGGTTATTTCCTCCTTTCCCATATACTGTATTCTCCAGGAGATATTTGAGATGGCTGCTAAGCAGAGGACCTCCTGTTTTATACACCACGGCTGGGATTTCATGAGGCCCTGAGGCTTTGTTATTCTTCATCTGTTTGATGGCAATAGCTACCTCATCCAGGGATGGAGGACAGCTGAGGTGGGTCAGCTCTGGAAGCTGAGGGACCTGCTGGGTAGTCAGAATATCCACATCGGCGTTTTGGTTGAGCAGCAAATGGTTGTGCTCTTTCCATTCCTGAAGGATGCCTTCTTCGTCTTTAATTAGGGAGTTACCATCGGATGAGCGAAGGGGGGGTTGCACCATGAGTGATTCACCCATAAAATGTTCTAGTGGAATTGATAAATTCGTGTATCTTGTGTGGATCTGAAAGTTTTTTTGCATTTCAAATGCTTTATTTTTAAACCATTTGTTCTTTAGATTGCGAAGTTCGCATTGGGTCACCTCTTTCTTCTAGTAGAAGATATCAGCTTTGGTCCGAGACTGAGGGTTGTTTGCCAGTCAGTTAGAGCAGCATGCTTATCGTTGACGAGTATATTAATTTCCTCGTCATTTTCAGCAAACCAGTCATGGTGCATTCTTTCGATCCGGCACACTTTCTGTGCAGGAGTTGGCTGTTGGGATTCTACTTGCCTAGTCCGTTTCTCTCTATGATTCCCTGCCAAATGTCAGCATCTTTGCCAATTCTGACATTGAAGTCACTGAGGAGCACAAACTTATCTTCTTTGGGGATAAAGGTTACCACTCAATCAAAGGTCGGCGTAAGAGGCCTCCTAGATGTTATCCTCTGAATCCAGTGCTGGGGCGTATGCAATGATGAAGAAGGCATACAGTGAGTGATTCAGTGGGACTCTGAGCGTTATGAGGCCCCTCGTAACACCATCTGTGAGGGAATTACTACACCACGTCAAGCCCCTCATAACCACCTGTGAGGGAACTAGTACTCCACGTGATGCCCCTCATAACGCCATCTGTGAGGGAGTTACTACACTACGTGTCTGCTGTTCAACACCTAAGCTCACATGATCTACGTGTGTAAACATTAATCTGTATGTTCACTGTATTTTCCTTCACCTTTCTCTAATGAAGGCTTTTGTTAAACCACCAATGTATGTAATATGTCATTTATGTCCAATGTATATTTTCGGCCTTCGGGTTGCAAACTTTTTCAATAAACCGTTTATTATTATTTTATTATTATTACATACATACAAACATACTGTACATACATACATACATACATTTTATAACTTCTGCCAGATTTAGAGGAAACATTACCCAAATAATGTTAATTGCATCATAATTACAGCTAATTGGTTGGTTTATCCTTATTAGAGAGACTGCATGATAATTACACTTAAAGTCATTGTATTGTGTTAAAATGGCAATTAAGTATATTTTTTCACCCAAATTGTATGTTGTGTTTTATATCTTTCAAATATATAGAAAGCAAGTTTCTTTAATATATAAATTCTGTATATTTTCAATGTCACTAATGGGCAGAGTATATGAAATGTACATATATGCATTATTGTATATTTATTAACTTGTCAGAAATACATTTGATATTAATTTTACTACATGCAGTATAAAATGATCAAACGTAGAATGAGAGTTAAAGTGCGTCAACGTGGTGAGTTACTCGTGGGAGCCCCTCTCATTACTCGGTTCTTGCCCACAGCTTCAGCATCTGAGAGTTACTAGCATTTAGTGTACGCATGAGAGTGGTTTTTAACTAAAGTCAAGAGTGATGATCGGTCGACTTATTCATCACTCTCATGCTAGTAGAGTAGATGGTCGGACAGCGTGCTGGAATATCTCACAGTATATTAAGTGTTGAGTTTATAACTTCTGTTTGGTAATATCAGATAAATGGTCAATAAAGAAGTATTACATATTTTGGAAGAATACAAAGAAAAAATTTAAATTATGGGGAAGTAGTAATGTTAGGTAGTACACTAGGTAGTAGGCAGCTATCAAACAGGGAGGTACTACCGCCTGGGAAGATATTGGTAACATAAAGTATTGTCTAAATCAGTGGTTCTCAACCTTGTTTGCCCCATGCACCCCTTTCACCATATGTCAGAATGTCATTCCCCCTCCTTTCCAAGATTGTCTGCCTCAAAAAGTGCATTCCAAATAATATGCATATAATACTGAAAATCCTTTATTTTTTCCATATTAGTACATATACATTTACAATTTTACATGGATTATTTTTATAGTGGAGTTTTACAAATTAAATGCCAATTGAAAATGTTGATGGATTTATAAAACTTGAATAAAAGTAAAATAGTTTTTTATATTTATAATGAATTACTTAACAGACCAAACTGAAGCATAATGCAATAAACAAAAAGTTCAATAGAATACCAGGATATTGTAAATTTGTAATTAATTTTATTCAGATGAAGATTACAGTCAATGAGAAACCTGTGATTGTTTTTTCTTCGCCAATTCTGGGATACGCGGAGGAGTGCTTGAAAGGGCACAACGCAGGTCATTTTCTACCTCTAATCTACTACGTTGCTTCGTTTTAATTTGCAACTGAGTTGAAAAGCCTGACTCACAAAGATATGTCGACACAAACGGAAGCAATACACGGATAGCTCTTTCTGCCACTTTTGGGTAGGAATCGCACATCAAGGGCCAAAATTCTGTGATTGATTTCTCATCGAACATATCTCCTGCTCCCGAATCAGTTCCCCCCCCCCCTGAAAACCTGAATTCCCCCCTGGGGGGAATTCCCCCCTGGTTGAGAACCCCTGGTCTAAATGGTAGACCTTGCTGCCATATGGCATCACGAAAACTGGGATCAAGTCCCAGGCTGTTGATCTGACTTTCTGCCTCATTTACATACAATTGCAAGGTTTCAATTGTTTCTGCTACTTTGAAAACACAACATACATACTGTATATCGTTTCTTACTATTGATCTTTTTTTTTATTTTGTATTTATTTATTATTATTAATAATATTAATATTATTATTATTATTATTATTATTATTATTATTATTATTATTATTATTATTATTATTATTATTATTATTATGCCCCCCAGGCCCTTATATGGGTCGTTTACCTGTGCCCTGGTGGTCTAATCCGTAAAAAAAAAAAAAATATATATATATATATATATATATATATATATATATATATATATATATATATATATATATATATATATATATATATATATATATATATATATATATATATATATATATATATATATGCAAGTAAATCATTGTAGTTGCGCGTGATCCAGGTATATGCTGATAACCAGGTGAGAAGGTTGGGTCACCTTACCCTCTGACCTGACTACCGACTAATTTCATTTAGTCCATATAGCACGCGGACTTCAACATATAATCAACGACCTCGACCCTCGACCTTATGCGTGTGACCAAGTATATATATGTGACAGAAACAGATACGCCAGGTTAAACCTCAAACACCTCGGGACAACAGGAGGAGTCGAGCACATATTGTAGTGAATTCTGCCAGTGTGGGAACCATCAGACGCAAAATATCTCAACGTTATGTTTAGTCTTGTTTACTATGGTTGCTCACGTCTTAGGGTTGTATTATCTCAATCACCTTGTTTGTTTGATTCAGTACGAAATATAAAATGACCTAATTAATCTTAGATAATTTAAGTGCATCTCAAGATCTTCAACATAAAAAAAAATAATTGAAAAGGGTATTTGGAAGTTTCCAGCACTCTTTCTCCAATTCAACTTCATCGCCCACATTGTGTTTTCTTTACTGTTTTCTAATGAAAATTTCCAAAAAAACTATTGTTGATGGACGTCTTGGCTCCAACTAACTAGCGAGAATAGATTCTATACAGTACGTGTCAACAGGCGCCTGTATAGGGGTATTGTCATGCAAGTATCCGTCCTAACCTAACCTACCCAAGCCTAACCTAACCTAACTCCCACCAACAAAACCAATGATAAATAGAGGAAGGAAGACCACCAGTTGTGTCTCCTCCATACCCTGGCCTTCTATGTGACCCGTGACCCTCGTGCTCTGCTGACCCTCCATGCTCTGGCCTCCTACGTTGCTCTTCTTTTTTGTAGAGATGGAAGGGGTGAAAGAAGAGTAGGGGTGGAGGAAGGAAGTTAGAGTTCGGAAATAGACAGGCAATAGACAGCCTACCCTATGCCATGCGGTATAAGGGTGTTTTGAGAGCCAAGTTTCATATTCCGCCGACCCTACTGGCGGATACTGGTCTAGGGAGGTTGTTTATTGCCCGGCCGTATAAATCGGGGGTGATAATAGACCTTTTGAGAACCATGTATGGTTGTTGTCGTTGTCTGGCGGGAGTCTTCGAAGAAGTTCTTGCCCTGATCGTTCTATCTTTTGCCAGACTCTTCTGTCCAGGGTGTGCAGCTACTGGTTGATGGGTTTTATTCTCAAGTCTCTTTGTTATCAGCTGTGGTTCTGGTGAAGGGGTATCTTCCACCTGTGACGAATCTCAGGACTTCATTTTAGAGATTTAGACAACCTGCAATTTTAATAATTGGGTGGTGCTCATAGTGTGAAGAGGTACTGCTGGGTAAGTTAATATTGGTATGATAAATAATGGAATCAGGCGGAGGTAAATTTTCTAAGGAAGCGCGTTAAGGTGGTTTAGTTTTTTCAACTCTCTTCTTGAGTTTTGCTTCCTGGTGTGGACATGATGGGAGTAACCTCTGGTGGATATATTCAGGCCCAGGAGGGTGCCTCTGCTTTTGTATTCTATCTGGGCACTATTGGTTACTAATGGATGCGTTTTCCTTCTGCTCTCCTACGTGAGCCTTCATGCCCTGGCCTCCACACAAGATGATCCTCAACGCACACCCTGACCTCACAATACTCAGAGACCCACCACATGACCGAACATGACGATGGTGTGTGAAATTTGGTCGTTAGTGCCAGAAGGCCAAGTTACGGGGTTAAGGGTGTGCGGAAAGGGGTGGTGGGGGAGGTGGGGGAGGTGGGGGTATGGGTATGGGGCAATGGGTGACCTGGGTGGGGGCACGGGGTGGTGGCAGGGGGTTGGGGTAGGTTAGGGTGAAGGGACTTTTTGGGGGAGAGTGTCGAAGGATCTCTAGCCTGACACCAGAAATAATGGAATAATTCACAGGAGGATGAAGGCTTAACCACATGGAGACCTTCACCATTAAGAAAGAAGGAAGAGTAGAGTAAAATATCCTTAACCCTTGACTACAGAGGCGTCACTTTTAATATTATATTTAAAACAAAATACGCTATTTTATTCAGCTCAGAAGTGACCCCGTACACAAGGGATTAATGTCGAAGGATATTTTTTTTCTTTTCCTTTTTTGAAGAAATTAAATCTAGTAATTGATTTGCTTTTTTTTCGAATTCTGTGAAAAGTTCTCTTAATATCACTCAGTTGGTCACGTATATTTAGCTGAAGTTAACACCTCGATTTTCTTTACTACATTACTTATTATTTTTTTTTTTGCTTCATGGGAATATAAAAACTCGAGAATTAAACATTATTTCATCGCCCGGTTGGGGGGAAATGGTTTCTTATTATGGCGTCTTAGTGACGAGGTCATGATTGCTACAGTAAGGAAAAGACTAAAGCAGAAACACCGTCAAAGATTTAACATAGATTGTGTTTGTTTCTGAACGCTGGTGAGACAGACACTAACTCTCAGGTAGCCAGTCCATTCCGCGCTCATCACTCACAGTAAATGACTCCAGAACAGAGTAGACTAAGCACTTGCTAGACTACACGTTACCTCTGTTTATTTCCTCTGATATGTTATTACCCAGTAATTAGGACGAACGAATTATTGCACCAGTAAGCGATTTTTTTTACACATGATAAGGAAGACCTATGAATGGCGGCTGTCATGCTGCGTTGGGCCATGACAAAGGAACACAAGTGACACGCTATTGTTTTTGAGCAGTGAACCATAAAAGGAAACATCCCGACACATGCTTCTCTATGCCACTGAACTGTTAACAAATAGAAAACTGACTTTTCTTATCCATCGCTCTCAGTGTGTATTATATTCCGTATATTTAGTTCGACAGATGTTTAGCCAATATTACCAATACTTTTACTTACTGTCATTTTCTGTTGAGAGGACAGCGTGTGTTAGAGAGCGTGGTGGCGGGTGGCCGGAGCGTTGGCTGGTGAGCTTGATGGATGGAGTTTCAGTTACTCCAGGCTGTACATGGCTGATCCACGCCACCCTGGGATGTGACCACCACCATACTGAGTTAGTTTCTCTTTTTTGTAAACTACTTTTTACAAATGAAAGAAAACGATTATTAAGCGAAACTCTCCATGAATTTGTGTGTGACTTGCCCTGATTGTGTGAGTAAATATGTGCGCTTATATGTATTTGTATGCGTTTATTATGATATTGTTTATCTATTGTTTGTCTTCGTGTAAAGGTTCCCGGGCGTGGAAGATGAGATATCTTATGAATGATTGATGTGGCAACATTCGTAACTTCTAGTACGATTTTTTTCTTCTTGAAGGGCAGGTGACAGGTGAGACGTGTACAACAATCTGTAAGAAAGATGACTGATTGAGTAGTCAGTAGCCCACACACACACACACACACACACACACACACACACCCCGACTGGCAACTCCAACCATGTGAAGGCCCTTCAGACATGCCGTGCCCCCTGTAATTACTGCATTATTAAAGGTAATTATTCGAGAAGGTAATATCATTATGCATCACGAGTATTATCATAAACGTCCTCATCAAGAAGCCAACCCTGAGAGACTCCTCCTCCACTCCATTAAGGCAAAGGTCTCTTTAGGCCTACACAGTGGACCAGTGAATGTTCTTAGGCTCTCCGATAGTCAGTTCCCCTGAGCCAACCTCGTGTCATGAATCCACTCAGCAAATACTCGGCCCATTACACCTTGAGTCTAATTACCGACTTCCTGCCCTTACTACCCTTTCATAGTACAGAGGCAGGGTACGGGGATCAGCTAGGAGGGGGAAGTGAGAGGAGGGGGGGAAGGGTAATGAGGAAGGAGGCAATTGGACATGGGGTTGAGGGGAGGATAAATTGAGCAAGTCCACCATTTTCCCTGTATTACTTTGTACTGTATACTCACTGTGGTCGCTGGGGGTCATGGCACAGTTATAGTTTTCATCGTACTACGGAGTGAAGGTAGATATTGAACATAAGTCGCCATGTTATACAGTATGAGTAGAGTTGAAGTACAAGAATTATTAAAGAGTTTTAGCAAAGATAACATTTACAAACAAGGTTAAAAGTAATTTTCATTCGTGTAATGTTTTCTGAGTCACACACAATGAAGTAAAATATGATTGTATCTTTCTTGCAAATTATCAACGAAAGGAAGAATTAAAATTACACTGAACAATACAACAATAAACTAACCTTGGAGTGGTATTTGTGTAATGTACAGTATACATATCCTTATGTGTAATGGACATACTTAGACTTATACATAATATACACACAGTATCTAGTTTTATAAACTATATATATATATATATATATATATATATATATATATATATATATATATATATATATATATATATATATATATATATATATATATATATATATAATATGAAGTTAACATGAATTTTCGTTAGTATTGATTTGTGTGTTTATGTGTGTGTGTGTCGCCGGGCACAGTTGGCCTTCATGAGCTGGTGGTAATGGTGGAAGGGACGAATTAATGATGTCGCTGCCGCCATTTTCCTTCTGTCGTGTGTGTGTGTGTGTTTGTGTGTGTGTGTGTGTGTGTGTGTGTGTGTGTGTGTGTGTATGTGTGTGTGTGTGTGTGTGTTTGTGTGGCTTATGGATTCTAGTGTACTGTATAAAGTATAAATAAACATACATATAAAATTACAGATAAGTCTGAAAAAATAAAAGTTAATGGAGATACTAGAATTAAAAAATATATATAATTCCTCTAGTTAATTATACTGGTAAAGACGCTGTGGCCTCGGGTTCTGTCTGTGTTTGTTGAGGTTGGTAAGTTGTGCATATGTCCGTGTGTTTATATATGTATTTCGTGAAGCATATTGTACAGTATATAATACGTGTTCCAGTGAAGTTGTGTAAAGAGTTATTATAGAGTTACTTAGTGTGAGGGTTGGCCCCGTTGGGATACCTGATTGGGCGAATAGGTTTTGCGATTAAAATTGTAATGGGCCAATTCTTTTAGCATTGGGTAGGGCAGTGGTAGTGATCGTGTCTCCTATACTCTCTGAGCCCTGGCTGTGGGGGTTAGTGATGTATGGATGTGTTTAATTATGTTCCTGCACAAAAATTCCCGTAGATATGTATATATTTTTTTTCTTTCACACAAGTGTTTTTTTTTTTTTTGGTTATGGTTCAGGGTGTCAGTGTTTGTATCCTGATTCTTATCATTCAACCACAAGAGAGATACTCCACCACCTTGACAGGATGCTCGTCCATCGATGGGTTGTACCATCATCAACGGGTGTACGTGACAGTGTAATCATTTATTGTCAAGTGTACAAGGGTTAAGCGTATACAAGGAGGGAATCCATTCTTTCATCCTGGTCGAAAATCAAACCTGTGAACATCTGCTGACGAAGGGAAGGATTTGTCCTGAATAATCTCCCTCCGTCATATAGATCAAGGTAAAACTTTAATTACAATATCCATTAAGTTATAATTTACACTAGGACTAAAGGTGCACGAGAGAGATACTTGCGTTTACTGAGTCCGTGTTAGATAATTATAAGAAACGTTGTTGTAAGTTCCTCATTATTGTTAACTACTTCTAATTATAAGAACATTGAAGCATAACTAAATGAATATTTCTATTTCACTAATATTCTTAACCATCATTAATGACCCGAGAGACGTGTGGTAATAGTGTGTCTGGTTAATGCGGCAGAAACTGCCTGACGTGGAAAAATAAATACTAATAATATAAAAATGTAATTAAAGATAAAATACTTCCCACATCCGTCCCTCATTAACACTGAAGTTCTGGGATAGTTGGAAGCGTTGCCGGTGTTTTCATGTCATTTATAGTCAGGTAAACAAAGAATATTAATAAATACTTTCTCCTATTATTCTATATAAGTGTTCGAGTTCATACATTGAAATCTCCCTCTATTGAGTCAGGTATGTTGAGGATCTAGTAAATGAGAGAAAGATGATAATATTTCGAGGATTTCAAGAGTAGGATTTTGGTGTTGGTTGGCAGCTTGAGGAAGTGTCGGGGGCGGACATGTGTGAGGGTTGCGGTACCTCGCTACCCCCCTCGGTTTTGGGGTTACGTTGAAAAATGACGTACAGACCGACACAGGGGAGAGGGACGTGGGGAAAGAGAAACAGTGATAAATTAAGCAGAGAAAGGACACTTGATAAATGACAGGGTAAAAAGTAGAACTCTCAGTATCTGTTTTGGGGGTCTGCCGAGGAAAAAGTTATTTAGTTATCGCTGTTCTGTTGGCGTCGGTAGTGAATAAGTGGACCAACATCAGGTGGGAGGAAGGTTTTTCTGGGGCTGCCGAGTGCTGAGTGCGGCCACAGTGTCAACACCATTAATTTCCTGCGGCTCTGGATATTTGTAACGACCAGTTCCCCCATGACGGTGTGAGGGAACCTAGTCCACCCACAACACTACCATTACCCATGTCTTAAATATACGGACATACTCAGGTAAAATGTTCAGTGGGAACCGCTGAACATAGATTGATTTATAGCTTACATAATAATCAATAACAAGCATACTAACCTAAGGTCCACTAGAGGATATTTAGCAAACTTTTAGTATACTGTATACTTCTGTTTGTGTGGGTATTTACCATTAATACTTCCTCTTACTAAAACTAGTCAAAAACTGTGTAGCATTCAGAGTTGGTTCTATCTTTTACCTAGAACTAATAATGAGCTGTGTATAGTGTTCATACAAGACTCGGCAGGGAGGAGGCGTGGTCACTGTGTTCCGCCCCCATCACACAGTCTATGGGCTATTAGTTGTGTGCCCTCCTCCCATCCAAAATTCATGTCGGCTGACCATAAGTATCACACGTGTTTTCCCGGCCATCACATGTGTCGCCTTCTCTTAGTGTGAGTTTCACGGCTTGACTCGGCTACAGACATATTCCTTGGTCGGTAATAAACTTCTCTTAATTTTCGTCAACATTTACTGGAATATCGCCAGCAGTATTCTCTCACTTGTCAGTTTTCAACGCTATTTAAATTAACCATAGTGGTGCGGCTGCCGAGTGGATACAGGGATCGTCTCTTGTTCAAAAGGCCTCTGGTTCGCGCACAGAATACCCCAGTTAGGGATATGATGGAGGCAGTTGATTGCAGTACCTACTATACTGTCTCCTTTTATAAAGATTTAGTGGACGGTGTGATGTGTTTAGGTGTCTCTTAGTGAGGCCAGACTCCGGCTCCGGCACTTTTCCGTGTTGTGTTGTAAGAATTGAAATCTACAGTAAGACTTGTGCAGTATGATCGCCCACACACCTTCTTGGTAACACTAACATTGAATTCACTAACAAAGTACACTCACAGTACACAAAGTGCACACTGTGCACACTGACAGAGTACAGTGTACACTACTACATTTTCAATTCAGGATGTAAGTATGTAAATGCGTTTAGAAGGCTGTTATTATCAGCCAATAAATTGTACAAATATTTCATACAAAATTCTACCTTCTTATCAGCTTATAACTATGAGAAAATATTAGTATAATTCTGATATGTATTATATATATATATATATATATATATATATATATATATATATATATATATATATATATATATATATATATATATATATATATATATATATATATATATATATATATATATATATTTTAAGGAACCTCACACGACGACAATAAGAGAAAAAACATTTGACCGATAAACATCGTTTGGATTGTAGTTATTAATCGAAAATAAAACAAAAATATTACACGATATCGTCAACTTAATCCCGCTATGTAACAACCATTATTGTTAGTGTGTTTATGATAAAAGTTATTAATAATCCTCACCGATAGTAATCTTTGAATATTTTGACGGAGGCGCGTGTTGGAAAATGTATTCTACGTAATTTTGCTATAATCAGTATCACTAATGTTCTTGGTGGTAAATTCTGATTATGATCATAATCTGTCGCTAATGATGCAGACATTTAAATACACACATTAGCTTTGTAATTTCACATTGTTATCCTAATTGTGCCTAATGAGTTAATCCCTAATCATTTAACACGATCACGTAGGAGTTCCCGTCCTGAGGTAAAGATAGAGAAAATCAACTCTCACAAGTTACTGAAATTAAAACATAAGAGGAATCCCGCCTGATGGCTGGTGCATATTACAACTGTTTACACTTATAATTTGAAATAGGATTACGTCTTTATAACAAAACACAAATACACTACTGAAATATTTACCCTATTTTCATCTGAAGTGTAATAACATATTCGCTCTCTGACTTTATATAGGTGAGAAGTAACAGTCTACTACTTAGTCAGATAATGCCTAATTGATAATAATAATTTTCTTAAAATTGATAGTTAAATCTTATCATTACCATCAAGGAAAATGGATCTTAGAATACAGTAATAATATTGTAATGTGCGGTTAGTGTTGTATATTTTAAGTACTCGCCGGCCAAGGGTATACACAGTGCGCCCTGTAGTGAGTTTCTGGGATGCGTCACTCATTCCATCTCTTGATATCTTATGAAACAGTGTTAATTTCCTTTAAAGTCCTTCATCAATTGCAAAATTAATATGCACTCCTGAACATAATTATGTATTTAAGATACTTCCTGTGCGTGTTACGTTATTTTTGTGTCAAACTAAAAGCCATAAAATATAGATATGTGATGTGATATAGAGCTCTTAGCATATATTGTATGTATTGTTCAGTGTTCAGTTTCGTATAGCAGAACACACGTAGTTTTGTATTTTTATATGTACAAAGTTACAAATATTACTGAAAAAATTATATAAACAAGAATTTTAGTGGAGTAATTATAACTTGGGACAATGATAACCAGAAGCGTCATAGTGAGATTAACACATAACAAGCTGCCTCACACTAAACACTGGTGGTGTACACGCTGCCTCACATTTCCTCTCTCTCTCTCTCTCTCTCTCTCTCTCTCTCTCTCTCTCTCTCATCCACACACACACACACACACACACACTCGGTACTTACTGTATAATTCCACAGTCAATACAAACATCCACAAACAAAAACCTGAGGTCTATCTACGTATACAATTAATGAATATGAGATATCTATATCTTTGTATATGAACCTTTGTCCTGCGTGGCAGTGAGAAGTGATAACTCCCTCAGTGTAAAAACCTGACTGAATTACTTAGAATAGGCAAACTGTACTCCAAGGCTTACCAATAAATTTGTTAACCTTATCTATCAATGATCAGCGAGGAAAAATATCAATAGACGACGGGGAAGGACAGACACAAGTAGAACAAAAAGAATGAATGTCCATGTAGAAGGAGGGACAGAGGGAGAGAGGGAGGGAGGGAGAGAGGGTGACTAGACCAAGTGATGGAGCGAATTCTTTTGTGAGAGCTTTTGTTGTGTGCTAAGAGCTTTGGATGCCTCAACCTCTGAGTGCTCCTTCTCTCATTCTTCTTTTCATCTTCCTCTCTATCTGTATCCTTTTTCTCTAGTGCCTCCTCCTCCTCCTCCTCCTCCTCCTCTTCTTCTCCTTCCTCTTTCTCTTCCTCTTCTTCCTCCTTCACCATAGTGTTGGAGACGTCGGGCGTGGCCGTGCTTGACGAATATCCTCGTCACTGAAGGAGTGTTGACCCCTGCTGAGTCCCCTGCCGCGAGGTGAGCACTGGTAGAGGCTCCACACACACGCCAACACCCACACCTACACCAACCATCCCTACTTATACACTTATTATCGCTACTTTTACACCTATCGCCGCCAGCTGTACACCCTCGGTCATGTTTACATTTAACTGCCGCTACTCTGAGATGTGTCACTTGCTGGTATTAATGACTTTGTTCCAGTATTTATAATTACCAAAAGTGATACGTATTGTTGATTATTGAGTCTGTGTTTGTGCCTTAGTAATATGTTTAGTCTCCACCACTGGATATATATAATAAACATTGCTGTACTCAACAGGTAAGTATATATATATATATATATATATATATATATATATATATATATATATATATATATATATATATATATATATATATATATATATATATGATTACTTGCATTTTTATATATATATATATATATATATATATATATATATATATATATATATATATATATATATATATGCTGATAACCACAAGGAAGGAAGAAAACACGAAGTTCCCAAGCGCTTTCGTGTAATTCACATCTTCAGGGGTGAGTACAGTCTGTACTCACACCTGAAGATGTGAATATGTAAACTTACGTAATTTAATAAGTAATATATGAATATTATACATCGCCTCTACCCTTTACTCGTTCTGTCTCCAAGTCTCGCGAAGTGCAGGATGGTTCACAGTGACCGTGCTACTGCTTGATTAATAGATAATTTTTACATGCAGGTGTGTGTGTGTGTGTGTGTGTGTGTTAGTGTGTGTGTGTGTGTTAGTGTGTGTGTGTGTGTGTGTGTGTGTGTGTGTGTGTGTGTGTGTGTGTGTGTGTGTGTGTGTGTGTTCATCACCGTAGAAGCGCCACCTGAAAATGGATGTAAAGTTGGCTCGTTGAATATATTATCTTCATTATATCACTTGAATTTCTTAGTTTTTCTACTTACCTAATTTACCCTAATGGTCACCCAATCTAGAGGTAACCATGACGGGGAAGGGGACCAGTATTCTGTGCAGGATCCAACATTGCTCTTGATAGTCTGGTCAAGGGCTATTTTGAAGCCCAGAACTGTTCTCGCTTCCACAGCCTGAGCTGGTAGACTGTTCCATGGGTGGATAAGTATTTTCTTATATTCGAACTGCATGAGAACGTGTTGAGCTTTGAATTATGAACTCTTGTATTGGTTGGTGCGTGACATCACGAAAATTTGATCTGCATTTACGTTTTCCATCCCTGTTAAGATTTTGAATGAGATCCGCCATATTGTGTCTTGCCTGAAGAGTTGTTAGTCCTAAGGCCCTCAGGTTACTTTAGAATCTAATGTAAACTGAGTTTAGATAATCCAGACGATTAATGTTCATGGATAATTTTAATCGCTATGTGATGCATCTAGTGGTCTTCACACCTGTGTAAAGTAGCCCAGGTAATGATAATTGCATTCAGAGTGAGAAAATAGATTTGTAGATACGTTTTTCATATTTTAGGTGACAAAGTAATATATAGAGGCACCTCGAATAGTATTTTTTAACCAGTTTAATGCATATTCGTTTTAGTTTCTTTATAATATCAAACTTGATAACGTTTTTAATGTAATGTATTAATGTATCGCCCGAACATATTTCCACAAGTCAGGAGAACACACAAAAAATTACAATTCTAATGAGAGGAAATAACAAAACTTTTACTGTCAAGCGGTTGATGTGTCAGTTTGTAACATATATTGAATACAATTTTAAGAGATTATAAAGTGTTATATAACGGACAGCAAAATAATTTTCGTAAAACATTAAGAAATGAAATGCTAAAAGATGTTAATAATTATTTTATTTATAATATACTGTAGTCAGTAGCAACGATATCGTTGTTAATATTTCCAGGATAATTAATGTTACAGGGACAGATTTTATATGCAACATTTCATTTATCTTGTCTGGTGTCTAGTTAATGACTGGTCTGTGTTGTACACGTTGTAGTGGGCTGTGTTGTACACGTGGTAGTGGGCTGTGTTGTACACTTTGTAGTGAGCTGTGTTGTACACGTTGTAGTGGGCTGTGTTGATGTGTTGTACACGTCAAAGTAGGCTGTGTTGTCCTGTACACCTGGTGGTCTTAGTATCCTGAGTTGTACACCTGGTCTTAGTCTATGAAATCCGCCGTGTAATTTCTCATATTATAAAGAATAGCATTCGAAGAATAGAATAATTTATTTTATAGTTATCATGCGCACATTGTTCACTTTATCATGTATATATTTGTTTATAAGTATATGAAGCAAAGGAGTTTATAACTATCATACGATTGTCTAAAAACTTATCCTTCTTTAAGGTATAATGATCTCAGAGATTTCAATATCTCTCAACAGACTGGGACATATTGTGCGAAGGATCATGCAAGTACCCCATTCCCAGCCCACCCTCCCACCTCTTCCTCTCCCCACCCTCTGCCAACTGTCCCTGCTTTTCTTCCTCCCCCTACCAACCCTCCCTCCTCTTCCTCCTCCCACCCTCTGTCAACCCTCCTTCCTGACCCTGCCAACCCTCCCTCCTCTTCCTCCTCCCACCCTCTGTCAACCTCCTTCCTGACCCTGCCCCTGCCAACTCCTCCTCCTCCTCCTCCCCCCCTCTGCCAACCCTCCTTCCTGACCCTGCCAACCCTCCCTCCTCTTCCTCCTCCCACCCTCTGTCAACCCTCCTTCCTGACCCTGCCAACCCTCCCTCCTCTTCCTCCTTCCACCCTCTGCCAACCCTCCTTCCTGACCCTGCGGACCCAGTGCCGAAATTAATAATATTTTATTTTGTATTTAAATAAAAGACGTTGTTTACTGTGTTAAACAACTAAATTAGATTAGTTTAAGTTATTTTAGTATTAATGCTGTATATTTATAATTTGTATTACGATTACCTACTCACACACACACACACATTTCCTACTTCGTTACAGGGCCCACTAATGTTCGTTGGTTATGCCCACATGTTAAAAACTCTCTCACCCTTCTGATTTATGCTAATAATTTTACTATCAGCTGAATACATCTCATTAAATTCCCAGCAAAATCCGACGTGACTTGGTAAGAACATCTGTAAGCATTAGAGGACATATTATAAACTAGAAAACCTTCGTCACTAAATGTATATGGTTAAGCGTCACTGCAGGTCAGAGATGAACCCAGGTAATAACGCATTATTATCTTTCTTAACTCTTTAATACATCCCTTAGGTTATTGGGTCCATCACCTAACCTAACCTAATCTAACCTAACCTAACCTAACCCACTCGAGGCCTTAACTTATATTATGAAGGTGTGGTGTGTAAGTGAGGCAAAACCGTGGCATCAACATCCTGCTTTTAAAATGGGGGAATATCCAAACACCGCGTGGATAGATATTCTCACTCTATGTAGAAACTGCTACTTATATTTTGAGGCAACATTTTACCCAGAGGTGATAGTAGGTGAGGGAGGATCAAGGTGGCCTGCCATTATTATCCCGCTTGTAATCATTATATGTTGGCTACCACCCATAATGAGGCAAAAGCATGGTCGACACTGATATACAAAGCTCGAAAATGTAGTATTAGCTTACCTGATATAGTAAAATTTTCGGTAAGCTTCATCCGCAGCTACATGACTACAGGTGTGGAAATATTGTAACTATCTGAAGGATAATTTATGACTATTGTATAAAATATCAAATGAGAAAATGAGAATAAAAAAAAGAATTCCGTCGAGAAATTACTAACACTTCGTATATTGTGGATTTTCACCGCCAGAAAATACTCCAGGGTGGTAGGTTGTGCTGTAAATATAAAAATGAAAAACGAAATTTAAAAAGAAAAAAAAAATCACGGCACTCGGACTTAAACTAACAAAACCATACAGCATTAAATTCAAACCAATCAAATCAAACTAAAATATTGTTTTAAAAATCCTATATAACTTTCGGTCATTTTTCAAGACAGTGAGTTGGTTTGTAATCTTTTAGCTCTGGTTCCTGTACTATCATACTGTTATTAATCTTATCCCGAGGAGCGAAGTTATGAAATTAAATCGACAACAATAAAAAAAGAAAAAAACATACATCTCTTAAAACGATTAAAATTCATCAACCAAATTTATCGTCAAACAACTGCGATAGGTTAGTTTAGGTTAGGTTAGTGTATGTTAGGTTAGGTTAGGTTAGGTTAGGTTTGTTTAGGCTAGGTTAGGTTAGATTAAATTTGTGTTCTAATATTTTCACACCCGGTAAAGTAATGTATTTAGTGCTTAAAATCTAGTGATATAAAATATTTCTTATATAATCATACCTTATATTATCACTTTCTTCCCCAGGTATATAAGATATATAAATGAACATATATCAACATAAAATATGCATTATATACCATAATTTTAATTCATGTAATTCATTCAAAGTGTCTAAATATTATTTTACACTATATGAAAATTTTGCTGTCAGGAAGGAATAATTCAATTAACAAATTTCATAAGAATAAAGATAGATTTAAGGACAAAGTTACATGATGATATAAAATAAAACAACTAAATGAGTCAGTAAAGTGGGGATTGTGTAGTAAGACGACCGGTTCTTACATACTTTAGTAGAAGGAGTAAATCCAGTTAATAAACAATAAAACGTATGAATAAACTGGTTTCCTGGAACTGTCACTTTATCATAAGTATGCAATAGGAAGCATAAATATTGAACGTTATACATGAGCCTTTAAGTAGGTGAATATACGGCTTGGTGGAGAAATAATTATTTTTGCTGTGCTCCAGATATATTTTATTCTCATGAGCATATATACATGACTCACAAACATGATTATAGCTATCATTATTATTACCCTTCTCATCACTACATAATTATTATATTGCATTATCCTTTTATGGCCATTCCCGGCCTAAGCCAAGTTTATGTAATGAAAAAGGGTGGAAGAGGGAGGTACCTCGCACGCGATTTTGTTTTAAAGATTTTTCTATTTAGAAAATCTGAGCCCACGATGCAAGGAATTTCGAACCTGCCTTTTTTTTTTTTAGAAATTCGTATAATAAATTTCATGTTTAATATGATACCGCTATTAATATTACCCGGTGTTATGTTGGATAATTTATCGTTATTTGATGTCAAAGATCTATAAAAAAAATTATGTGACTCGTTTCATCCGTCTATACTCGAAACCTTATATCACTTTCGCTTCTCGCTTTTCTTTTGATTGTCGTCACCTTTAATGTGTCAACACGATGTAACTAATTCGCGCTTTCAGGTACCTGCAAAAATCCAGTATGTCGAATGGAAATTAATGCATAGCTCTAGATAATATATGTATTATTTGTTACAGATGAAAGGCAGTTTTCAAGACTTCAAGTGTCAATACAACTTTGTGATGTAACACCTAATCCATGTTGACACTTGTAGCTGAGATACAGTGAGATATATCCTGACAGATATACTTCACTGACACTTCACCAAACACACACACGTACTGGGTTGTTGTGTCCGATCACTATAAGAGCCATTATTGTTCCGACTTACTCTTGGTTCCAGTGACCAACAACACTCCAGTCTCAACGATCACGACCATTATCTTCCTCACAACTTGCCGGATAATCTTGTTATGGTGTAGTTCAGGCTGTCATCTCCCAGCGTGAACTTGATCCTCATCTCGTCTCTCCTTACAGGGTACCCCATAAGAGTTGCGCGAGCTTCCCTGCCCTCTGCCGCCCATCCCCTAGCGGCAGGCATCGTCACTTTCCTTGGTACAGTATTAACTGTATCTGTCCACTCTCCATACTGCCACTTTTCTTGCACTTTGTCCTTTATCAACCATACAGTAATTACAAATAGTTTTAAAATTTTTGAAAGGTTCTTATGGGTTCACAGACTTAAGATCAACAATGAGCTTTTTGGGCTCAGGTTAAGGCTTATGTTTCAATCCGTAATTACAAACAGTGGAAGATAAAGCTGACAGATTTCCTCAGTTTGAGTCCCATTTCTTGCTACAGGACAAGATGTTTTAAATGAATACAAAAAGATTTTCCATATATATTTTAGAAGTGTGTTTTTAATTTATTCCAAAAAATCATATTGTATGGGGTATAAATCTTCTTGCTACTAAAGATTCTAATTAATTTTATAATATGTCGCTATGGATTACCTTTCTTCCGCGTACAAAGCAGAATATTAATCCCTACCCTCTTTACTTATTTTTTCCTCATAATTATTATCTCTTCCTCCTCCATACATTCCTTCTTTCTTTTCCGTTCATCCTTTCTCTCGTTAACTTTCCCTCCTCCAGCCATAACTTCATCCCTCGTCCCTAACACCTCCCCACCTTGACCTCCCCAACATAAACCTGCTACATGTACTTGGTCAGGATCACATTAGCGGATGCCTCACATATCTGGCCCACATTATCCACATATGATTCTCACCCACAAGCCCACGACGGATGTCCTCTGGTATGCAAACTCTTAGGCCTATGTTACTTCCCTGTACAAAATGAAGGGAGCACCAATGTATTACCAAAATGTAACCCGTTCTTTAAGAAGGAACAAGCAAGTAGAATATGTAGTTAAGAATAAAATAAAAAGTTAAAGATATCAATTGAAATATTCTGTTACGAAAATTCATAATCCTGTTTTGTTTTCTTTAATCATTATCATATTATCAAGAACAACTTAATTTTATATATGTAGAAAGATAAGAAAATAATATAGAATTACCAGAGAATAAGAGGAGAGAGGAATGCCTAAGAATGCCATGAGCTGAGAGGGTGACAGGGTAGCCAGGAAGTGCCAGAAATGTATGTAAAGCAGATGTGGCACCTTACTGCTACACCACCACCATCCCCACCACCTGGGCACCCCCACAACCTGGGCACCCCCACCCAGTCTGCCCAATTATGTGTATTATGATCCTATTTCTACTTACACATGTTTGATGTATGTTAAGAAGTCACTACCGCATGGTACCTCTTGTATCCAAAAAGACTACCAACTTTCAGTACCATGGGATCGCTATCCACCTGGGCAACTCCACACTCAACGTGCTAAACGCCTATGCTCCCTCAGATCAACTTCAATACACAGATCTCCCAGACTTCTTACACATTGAGCCCACTGTCCTAATTGGTGACCTGAATTCTAGACACAAGAAATTAGGTGACCCCACATCATGGACCAACAGTATTGTTATACCAATACCGAAACCAGGACAGCCTGATGCTTTTCGTCCCATATCATTAACCAGCTGCCTGTGTAAAACCTTTGAGAGGACGGTTCTTGGCAAACTCTTATACCGAATCAGAGAACACATGACTGCAAACATAAATGGCTTCACCCATGGTAAAGGTGTACATAATTGCATCACCACATTCCTAACTGTGCATGGTGATAAAAGGCACAGATACACCACATTTCTTTACTTAAAAGCTGCATTTGATATTGCCAATCGGCAACTGATATTGTACGAGCTAGGCAAAATGGATATAGGAGGTCGGCTTTTGCACTGGATAAGTTGTTACCTAACCTACAAAAGGGCTGCCGCACTGTTTCAGGGTTACAAAAGGGAAGTAAAAGATGTGCAACTTGGCACTTTGTTCAAATTTCTTATGAATGCATTATTAAATTCAATACTAGACAACCTCAGCAATATCAGAATCAGCTATGCTGATGATATTCTTATACATACTAAAACTCACCGTGAAATGCAAACCACCCTGAACAATGTACACACAGCCTGTGGCGAACTTCAGTCTTATTTTAGTGAGGTGAGCTTCTCCAGTACACTTGCTATATTAGACCTCAAGATATCACCCTAGGAGGTGACAAGGCCAATATTAACACATCTATATCAGTATAGGCTGCTACTAGCTTGAAGAAAACTGTAAACTTAAGAGAATAGGTACCTGCTCAGAATAGCTCCTAACTGCCTGTGCCATGCACGGCGTACCTGAGTTCGATTCAGGTGGTCATTTTTCCTGACCTCACTTCTGTAGGTAGACGTTTCTAGACTCTTCTCCTGCTTCAGCATCTTCTTCGCTTTATGGTCTGTGTCTCTTGTTCTTCACACCATCTGTGCATTTTTTAGTCAGCAGTTTGGCAGGATGTTTTCTTTTCTTAGTTATTTAGGAGGGGGAGTGTTGTCTTGCTAGTTCGGGTTGTTTGGGCTTGTCCCGGTGCCCTCCCGGTTTCAGCCATTTTCAGGCTTTTTGCTTTTCCTGTTTACGTGTTTTAGCCCCCCCCCCCCACACTTTTTGCTTCTTGAGTGGTGTTTCACGCCAAGGGTGTCGCTTTGTTGTTTGTTTTTCGCCACGTGGGTGGCCCTCTTTTTCCACCCTCTGTTTGTATTTTCTCTCGTCCAGGCCCACGCACCGAGTAGTTACTTGGTTTCGTTGTCTGGTTCAGGTTTTGGTGACAGAGAGAGACGTCTGTAGTCCCTTCCTTTTCCTTGTTCCATAGTTTTTTCTCCTGTTTGTTTTTTTCATCCCCAACTCCAGAAGGTACCCGGCTCGGCCTCGAGGTGTTCGGCCAGTTTCCAGTGCGTGGACGATGAGTGGGTGGCAGGGATTCTCCGCGACGCCGACGGAGAAGTGGACACCTCCCACATTTTCTGGCAACTGCTTCGGCACCGCTGGGCGGCAGACACCACGGCTCCTCCCTTCCCTGGAGGGACCAGGATCTCTGTTCTCGGTTGAGGATGTGCGCCACCGAGGCCCCTCGGGTAGAGACCACTCTACCGAGGACCCCAGGCCGAGCTCCCCTCCTCCGGCTTCCCAGTCAGCAACCAGGGAGCCCACCTCTCCCCTCCCAGGGGCTTCAGGCTCTCCACAGCTCTCCACCTTGCCCTTCCGGGAGTCGAGTGCTCACTCCTCCAATCACCACCGTCACCGCTCCGGGAGTCATGCTAGCCCTTCTACAACAGGCACCACCGCCCCAGGTCGCCTAGGACAGCAGCCAAGGGAAAGCGGGCTCGCTAGGAGGAAGCGACGGTCCTCGAACCCCACGACTCCGCCAGGGCCCCAGCTAGGTTGGCCTGGCAGCCCAGAGTGTCTTGGGTTGGCGGTCTTCACCCCCTCCGGACCTCCACCTTCACCAGCCCTCGCCAGGTGGCTCGGCTAGGACGGACCCCTCTCCCCTACCTACCTCCTATGGCTCCCTCCCCCGGGCCAGGCGACCTTCCACGACGCTGCCGGAGAGGACGGGCCCCCCTAGCACCTTCATCGCTCCGTTTAGGCCGGTCCCCAGCCGCCCAGACGTCATAGCTGGAGATGCTAGCCACCTCGGGTAGTGCACCCACACGCCCCAGCCCTGCCACTGAAGATGTTGGAGGCTCTGTCTTCCTGGTTCGGGGCACAGCAGCTGCAACAGCAGCGGGCCCAGGCCACCTCCAACCATCCTCCTGTGGTATGGGGATCCCGCCCTCGCTCCCCCTCCCCGGACCCTTCAGTGTTCTCGGAGTCTTGTTCCGAGCCAAGGAGAGTCGGGTCCTCATGGGTGCTGTCTGACTACTCCGACTCGGACCAGGGGCCGGTCTCAGCAACATCTCCAGTCCTTACGAGGCCCAGGCCTTAGTCAGGAGAAGGGAACTTCCCCGCACCTACTGATGCTCCCCTCTCTTTTAAGACACCTGATGACATCATCAGCAAGGGGGCGTACAAGTGGGCTTGGGTCCCACGGGACTGGTTTGTGTACTGGCACCAGTGGAGACTGGCCATTTTATCGGTTCCGACCCAGAGGTCCGACGACGGGCGGACAACTAGGTTAGGAGTACTTTGAGTTCCGGCAGCTCCGTTTGTCGAGAAGTGAGATGGTCCCAGCCCTGTTAGGAACATCCACGATCACGACCCTGGACGCCTTCGACTTTCTGGCCTCCTGTCCCGTGCTGTCCACTGCAGGTCCTTACTGAATGGCAATGCTACAGGACGGTAGGAGGTGTGTCCAGGGACCCGGCTAGGTCGTTTTTCCATGGGAGAAGGTGGGCCTGGACCTCCAGTCGATTTGGACGGCGGCAGCTGGAAGAAACAACCCCCCCATCACCTCCTCCTCTCCGGCCCCTTTAGTCTTGTCCCCCCAAGATAACTGAGTGCCAGACGAGATGGTGGAGTTCCTGTGGGCTCCGAAATTATCCCAGTCCTCTCTCCCATGGCAGGCCTTCTCAGGTAGCCCAGACCACCCTTGCCTTCTCCATTACGGCAGGACTGGAACAACTCGTAGCCGGGTTGAAGGCAATGGCCGACAACCCTAACTCCTTCCACCCAGATTCGGCACTACTCCTTCAGTTCTATGAACTACAGTGTACTGACAACCTAGCCTGAGGGCCACTGGCCTTATGTTGTCTGTTTTTCCTATATTCTTGTTACTATGAAGGTTTTACCAGGACATGGATTAATCTGATATCTGTTTCACCCAAGATCCATTCACCATCCGACCGTCAAAGGACCACCTACTACAGAAGGCCCTCTTCCTAGAAGCGCTGGCCACTGGCTTCAGGTTCTCCCAGATCAAGGCACTCACGAGGTTCGACCACTGGACTTCCTTCACCCAAGGAGATTCTGCAGTGTCCCTGGCACCTTCTCCCACCTCCCGACGAAAAATGAGCAGGAAACCACAGACTCCAGCCAGTAGTTGTTCCGGCATGGAAGGTGGAGGGCGAGCACCACCGACTCTGCTCGGTCGGGATCCTCCGCCAATAGCTCTCTGCTACAGCCGATCACACCACCAGCCAGCAACATCTCTTTGTTCATCCTGGGCCGGCCTGCCCGCTGTCAGTCAGAGGATTGGAAGACAGGTTATGGCAGGTTAAAGAAGAGGCTGACCTTGGAAAGGCCCCACGTCCCTACGACTTACAGGGTGTAGCGGCTCCACTGCCCTTCCTGAGGACCCACTCCGTCTCACAGGTCTGGGAAAGGGGTCAGTAGAAATCGGTCTCCTATTTCATAGCAAGATACCTATCTTATCAGGTGTCAGATACACCCTTTGTGGCAATGGGTCTCACCCCTCGACCCACAGACAGCACACTACAAAAACAAATTCATGTAGCTTAATCTAAGGATAAATCAATTCAAATGCTCCTTCACGTGCTCACTGCTCCCCTTACATCATAACACTCTCCTTCTTGTGGAATATAGCAAGTGTACTAGCGAAGCTCACCTCACCTCACTAAAATAGGGACTTTGAAGCGTGCTGAAAAGCCTATTTTTGGTGAGTGAGCGAAGCTAGTGCTCGCACTTATTCAGCCCTTCCTTCGGCTCCATCCCCTGCTATTCCTGATGTAGGTTTTGAAAAGTAATGACCACCTGAATCTAACTCAGGTATGCCGTGCACGGCGCAAGCAGTAAGGAGCTCTTATGTGCAGGTACCTATTCTCTCAAGTTTATAGTTTTCTTGAAACTAGTAGCAGCCTATACTGATATAGATGTGTTAATATTGGCCTTGTCACCTCCTAGGGTGATATCTTGAAGTCTAATATAGCAAATGCACTATCTTCGCTCGCTCACCAAAAATAGGCTTTTCAGCAAGCTTCAAAGCCCCTATTATCTCCATTGAGAAAACTAAGGTGTTCAACAAGCAAGCTGGTAACCGCAAACGCGGCCCCTCCAAGTTCAGGATAGGAAACAATACTATTGACTATGTCTCTTCCTTTAAATATCTTGGTGTCTCCGTTCCTTGTATATTACCTGCCAGACAACAGCTGGCCAGTCTACTGACAGATTGAAACCTCTTAGAAGTGTAACGGTACATCCCACATTATGGTGCTAATATTAGAATTGTTAAAACAATGGATCGAAGGTATATAAGATCTCTGAAGATTACCACGCACCAGCCATGGTCCTTCGTGACGGGAAAGGCATTGACAAGCTGAAAAATGCAAAATATAGCCCTCACAATTATCTTAGGATGTCCCATGAGCACTAAAGTATTTAATATGATGAAAGAACTAGGTATACCTCGTGTCAAATATAGAATAATTGAGGCCAGCCTGTTGATAGCCCTGAGGCTTTTGCGTGGTGATCTTGATAACATTTTTCCTTAAAATTGCTAGAATGTATGAACCATGGGACTGGTGAATCTAAATGGATCCAAACTACAGCTACACATATAAAGATGTTTGGACTAGACCATTATACAAAGTATTTATTTCCAACACACTGCCAAAGTAAGAACTCTTGAACACCTACACACTCTACAGACTGATGATAATATCACACAGACCATCTACACTGATGGATATCTTAACACCGCCTGTGGGAGGGCTGGAAGTTCTATTATTGTGACTCAACCTGACGGTAATATTATTGAGAAAGGAGTTAGAATTAACAGCTGGGCATCCAGTCTACAAACTGAATTCGTTGCCATACTCACAGCTATTGAATTCATTGAAACCGCTGTCACTGACAGTCTCATCATCACTGACTCTATCCTCACTACTTGCCCTTGACACCAACAACTCAAGTTGCCACGCGCTTGTCTCTGAAGACAGACACAAATATGGGTACCTTGTTGGCCGGGGTGTCAAGGTCAGACTGTTGTGGATCCCCTCTCACATAGGCCTCATATAACATGACAGTTGGTGCCCTCGCCAAACTCGCATCTAACAAAGACACCGTTGAATACAATTTGGATCTGTCAAGAAGAACCCTTAAAACTGTAATTATGAAAGAACTTATTGACGAATTTCACGTAATTAGACAAGAGCAAACTGGCACTAGTCGATCCATAGTTTACCATGATGAGATGTATATATATGCATATGGAGCAAGTAACAAGATCACTAGATTACAAGATGTTATAACCGTAGATTAAGGTTAGGATATAAGTACCTCTGGCAGTATGTTCCTCAAGCAGATGTAAACAAGACTAAATGTAAATTGCGTGGCCAGACATATGGCCACACAATTGAACACTACGTACTCGACTGTGTGAAGATAGAACCTTTTAGGGACAGGTCCAAGCACACTGTACGTGAAATGGCACAACACTTCATCTTTAATGGCAAGATAGCCGACATATTAAGATTGTGTCCAACTTTTTGCACTTAGTATCTATATCAGTTCTCATGTATCGAACCAAACACACAATGTGCTTGAAGACTTCTCTCGCAAATGTGAAAAACAAAGTGTGCGGCCAGACATACTGCCTCACACTCCTGTATTCACGCAGTTGAGAATAAGTTACCCTTTATGTATAGAACTAAAGAAATAATGTAAATGAAATAATGTGTAACATTCAGTGCCATAATATCCTGACAACGGGGGTTAATTATTATGAACCAGTTGCAAACTCTACTCTGTAATCCTTATGAGCTACCGCTCACAGGATGAGTGTGGGGTGCACAATAAAGTAGCCGCTGTAAGCGGCAAAATTAAAATAATAGTAATTGGGCACCTCCGCTATAACCCACCACCTGGCTTACTGCTCACCACCACCACCTGGGCTGCCACTGCTCAACCACCACCACCTGGGCACCCTGCTACATCACCACCACACCACCTGGGCACCTTACTGCTCCACCACCATCTGGAGCTCCACTGCGATACCAGACCACCACCGGGGCACCTATGCTACGCCACCACCACCACCTGGGCACCTTATTGCTGCACCATCACCTGGGCACCTTACTGCTACACCACCACCACCTGGGCACCTTACTGCTGCACCCCACCACCACCTGGCCACCTTACTGCTATACCACCACCACCACCTGGGCACCTTACTGCTACACCACCACCACCACCACCACCTGGGCACCTTACTGCTCAACCACCACCACCTGGGCACCTTACTGCTACACCACCACACCACCTGGGCTTTACGCCACCACCATCTGGGCACCTTACTGCGATACCAGACCACCACCAGGGCACCTTAATGCTACGCCACCACCACCACCTGGGCACCATTGCTGCACCATCACCTGGGCACCTTACTGCTACACCACCACCACCACCTGGGCACCTTACTGCTACACCACCACCACCTGGGCACCTTACTGCCACACCACCACCACCACCTGGGCACCTGCTGCACCACCACCACCACCTGGCCACCTTACTGCTATACCACCACCACCACCTGGGCACCTTATTGCTACGCCACCACCACCACCTGGGCACCTTATTGCTGCACCACCACCTGGGCACCTTACTGCTACACCACCACCACCACCTGGGAACCTTGCACCTTGCCCACCACCACCTGGCCACCACTGCTGTACCACCACCAACACCTGGGCACCTTGCTACACCACCACCACCACCACACCACCTGGGCACCTTACTGCTACACCACCACCACCACCTGGCCACCTTACTGCTAAACCACCACCACCCTGGGCACCTTACTGCTACACCACCACCACCACCACCACCTGGGCACCTTACTGCTACACCACCACCACCACCTGGGCACCTTACTGCTACACCACCACCACCACCTGGGCACCTTACTGCTACACCACCACCACCACCACCTGGGCACCTTGCTGCTGCACCACCACCACCTGGGCACCTTACTGCTACACCACCACCACCTGGGCCCTTGCTGCTACACCACCACCACCACCACCTGGGCACCTGCTGCACCACCATCTCCACCACCACCTGGCCACCTTACTGCTACACCACCACCACCTGGGCACCTTACTGCTACCACCACCACCTGGGCCTTACTGCACCACCACCACCACCTGGGCACCTTGCTGCTACACCACCACCACCACCACCACCTGGGCACCTTGCTGCTACACCACCACCACCACCTGGCACCCTACTGCTACACCACCACCACCACCTGGGCACCTTGCTACACCACCACCACCACCTGGGCACCTTGCTGCTACACCACCAATACCACCTGGGCACCTTGCTGCTACACCACCACCACCACCACCACCTGGGCACCTCACTGCTACACCACCACCACCACCTGGCCCCGCCTGCTACACCACCACCTGGGTACCTTGCTGCTACCACCACCACCACCTGGGCACCTTACTGCTACACCACCACCTGGGCACCTTACTGCTACACCACCACCACCACCTGGCCACCTTACTGCTACACCACCACCACCTGGGCACCTTACTGCTACACCACACCACCACCTGGGCACCTTACTGCTACACCACCACCACCATCACCTTACTGCTACACCACCACCACCACCTGGGCACCTTGCTGCTACACCACCACCACCACCTGTCACCTTACTGCTACACCACCACCACCACCTGGGCACCTTACTGCTACCACCACCACCTGGGCACCTTACTGCTACACCACCACCTTGACGCCTGCTGCACCACCACCACCACCTGGGCACCTTACTGGAACACCACCACCACCTGGGCACCTAACTGTACACCACCACCACCTGGGCACCTTACTTGCACCACCACCACCACCTGGGCACCCTGCTACACCACCACCACCTCCTGGGCACGCTGCTGCACCACCACTACCACCTGGGCACCTAACTGCTGCACCACCACCACCACCTGGGCACCTAACTGCTACACCACCACCACCTGGGCACCTTACTGCTACCACCACCACCTGGGCATCTTCCTGCTACACCACCACCACCTGGGCACCTTACTGCTACACCACCACCACCACCTGGGCACCTTACTGTTACACCACCACCACCACCACCTGGGCACCTTGCTGTTACACCACCACCACCACCACCTGGGCACCCTACTGCTACACCACCACCACCACCTGGACACCTCACTGCTACACCACCACCACATGGGCACCTTGCTGCTACACCACCACCACCTGGGCACCTTGCTGCTACACCACCACCACTTGGGCACCTTACTGCTGCACCACCACCACCACCACCTGGGCACCTGCTGCTACACCACCACCACCTGGGCACCTTGCACTACCACCACCACCTGGGCACCTTACTGCTACACCACCACCACCTGGGCACCTTACTGCTGCACCACCACCACCACCACCTGGGCACCTTACTGCTACACCACCACCACCTGGGCACCTTACTGCTGCACCACCACCACCACCTGGCATCTTACTGCTGCACCACCACCACCACCACCTGGGCACACTGCTACACCACCACCACCTGGGCACCTTACTGCTATACCACCACCACCACCT